>NC_043000.1:39186777-39239277 GCF_006345805.1 Octopus sinensis
TTCCGTATAACGCATTTGCACTCAGTTCCCTTTATCCAATTTTGCTTACGTGACATGCTAAAATAAATTTTTCTGAGAAATACTGTTGTAGAATTAAACAGGACCTATGTGATTGCGAAACGTTATATATTCATCCTGGTTAGAGATAATGCATCATATCTCATTGAATAACTACGTCATAGACCGGTACTCAATCACTTTAACCATCTCAAATTATTTGATAACCTTAGATATAGCACCTACGTCATCGGAAATAATGTCATATCACTTGGCGCACGGGTATCATTGTCATATATGTCTGTAACATGTTTATTTCAACCTACTCGTTCAGCCTCGTGTATAACGCTAATATTACGTCAGTCTTTGCGATACACACTTCTCACCACCTTTACTAAAGAGTAAATTTATTTAATAAAATCGCCATTGGTTTCAACCACGGCCTCCACACGACAATGGAATCTCCTGCAACTTTTCTGGACGGTCTCCTTGTTCAAGTTGGTGAATGCTGCCGTAATCCTTGCCATCAGCTCATCTTTGGTGTTACAAGGAGTTTTGTTGGTCTCTCACTCAACTGTGGCCCCCACATAATAGTAAAGGGGGTTGGAATCTGGGGAGTTATGTGGCCAGATGCTAGGGGTGATGTGGCCGCAGAAATTGTCTGACAGCCGCGACTGGGTTTTCTGTTTGTGTGGTAGGGTGCAGAGTCCTGTTGCCAGACATAGAGTCTTCCAACAGCCACCCTCTTGACTCAGGGCAGCACTAACTTCACCAGGCACTTGATGTAGGCCTCCATGTTGAGTCTGAGACCGTGTGGAAAGATGAATGGAAGCATAACGTCGCCATCACTAGTGATCACTCCAAACACCATGATATTGACTGGATGTTCGATTTTTACCGCTTTTGAAACTCAAGCACCCTCACAGAGTGAACTGCGTCATGGTGTTGTTTTTCTCACAGATAGTGCCCAGCTGAGCCTACTATACTATGTAGTCGACCAAATCAAAAACAAACAACGTGTATTCGTGAAAATAAAAATATATAATGGTGATAGTTTACTAATCGAACACGGTATATATATATATATATATATATATATATATATATATATATATGTATGTGTGTGTGTTGCTCGGCCCGTGGCTATAATAGAAGACACTTACCCAAGACGCCACGCAGTAGGATGAACCCGGAACCACGTGTTTTGTAAGCAAGCTACTTACCATACAGTCACTACATACATTCATACACAGATGCACATATATATGTATATGCCCATACATACAAACTCATATATTCATATATACATACATACATCTATATATACATATAGACACAAACATACGAGGAGAGTCACACACACACATATTTGTAAAAAAAAATACATAAACACAAACATATACGTATATATGTGTGTATATATAAATATATATAAATATATATATACATACACACATATATATATACAGTGGGGGGAAATAAATATTCGTAAATGTAAAAATACTTTATTTAATTTCTAATGAACATAAATGGGATATACCAATACTATATATGCATACACATGCATAAACTAAGACTATGCAAAAGAAACTAATAAATTATAGTAACTAATAAATTTATATACACTTATAAATATTTAGGGGTGAAAAAAGTATTCGTATAGAATAAATTTATGATTTTCTATGCCTCAAAATACTGTTAAAATTTTTTTTTTCCTAGAACTTTCTCGTTTGTTCCAATAATCTTATCAGCTGTCATTTTTAAGTATCAGAACACTAGCTTCTTCATTCAGCATTGAGACAACATAAAGTAGTATTGTAATAATGGCGAAAAGCAAAGAACTCACAAATTCAGTGAAAAACATAATTATTGAACAGTGGAAAGCAAGTAAAAGTTACAGGAAAACATCAATGGCCCTTTGTATTCCATTTTCTACCATATCTTGATTTATTCAAAGAAAATAAAAAATCGGGAACTGTTGAAAACAGAATACGATCAAGTGCACCACACAAGATTTCCCCTAGATCTTTAATAAAAATGAAGCGAAGAAACGAAATAACGCAATGATCACCAGAAAGGAGTTGCAAGAAGATTTTTTAGCTTCAGGGACTAGTGTTACACTACGAACAATCAGTAATGAACTTCATAGGAATGAACTGAAATCACGCTCTCCTAGAAAAACTCCGCTGTTGACTAAAAGGCATAGAGATGCCCGTTTAAAATTTGTTTATGAACATAAAGATAAATCTGATACATTCTGGGAAAATGTTCTATGGACAGACAAGTTGAAAATTGAATTGTGTGGATGAAATTCGCGTAGCCATGTTCGGAGGAAAGATGGTACCGCCTATTCGCCGAAGAACACAATTCCTACCGAAAAGTTTGGAGGTGGCAACATCATGGTGTGGGGGTGTTCCTCTGCAAATGTTACTGGCATTTTACATGTGATAGATTGTAGAATGAATGCAGACATGTACTAAAATATTTTGAACAATGATTTATGGGACTCTGTAGAAAAGCTCAAGCTTTGTGAATGGTGGGTTTTACAACAGGATAACGATCCTAAGCACACGGCGAAGTCTACCAAAAAATGGATTGTAGATCACGATAACGGCCACGATAGAATGGCCACTTGAACCCCATTGAAAATTTGTGGTGTTATTTGAAAATTAAAATTCATTCAAGAGCCCCAACGTGCATTGCAGATTTGAAGAAAATTTGTCAAGAAGAATGGGAAAAAATTCCTAAAGAATTATATATATATACGAATATTTATTTCCCTCCACTGTATATATATATAAAATATATTTATAAAGAAATCCGAAAGGTATTTTGAGTTACGGATAGAAAGTTACCACGTTAGGCTCATAGTATAATTACTAATTACTGTATATAATATATATTATAATGATACTTATTGTCCGTTCTGAAGCGACAATTTTTAAATCAGAGAATAAATATCGTTATGATATATATTGTATACACTTATTTATATATATATATATATATATATATAATATATATATATATATATATATATATATATGAATAAATAAATGGAGTTTAACGCAGATATAAATCAAATATTTTTACTTTCGACACATGTTTCGAAAATTCCACTGATATTATTCAAAAGAATATATGGTATAAAACAATGCAATCTTCTCGGCCCTAGGCTGTAGTAGAAGACAGGTGCCCAAGATGCCACGCAGTGGGACTGAACCTGGAGCCATGTGGTTTTGAAACAAGCTTCTTACCACACGCACACATACGCATATATCAGAAGCTTGCTTCCCAACCATATTGTTTCGGGACCACTCCCACTGCGTGACACATTGGTCAAGTGTCTTCTACCATGGTCTTGTACACTTCCTATATTTTACTGTAGTCCCAACTCTATCCCCTACACATTGCTTTTTGCACATTATGTATCCCCACTCTTATCACCCTGATTAACTTATGAACAAAAATATATTGTTGAAAACTTTAATCATCATCTAATGTTGTTGGTGTTACTGTCTAGATCACGTCAGTCCTGGTCGGATACACCTTAGACCAAAGGGTAAAAATAATTAGCGGCATTTAGTCCGTTTTTACGTTCTGAGTTCAAATTCCGCCAAAGCTGATTGTGCCTTTCATTCTTTCGAAGTCAATAAAATAATTACTAGTTGAACACTGAGCTCAATGAAATCGATTTACCCGGCTCCCCGAAATGTCTGTTATTGTGCCAAAAATTTGAAATCACCATTGAAGCCGGCAGTTTGTGTTGAGGGTAATTTGACTACCACTTCTAGTAATCCAAGCGATGATGTACCAGTTCACTCCGATTGTCCTTACACGCCTAGGTGACCATTCTTGCACAAGGAAAGATCCGAACCTCTGATTCGGTGTTCCAGCTAAGACCTTCACGTGACGAACCTGTTCCTGCTGATAAGAATGGATTTAGATGGGGCATAGCTCGAAAAAGATGGGCTTTTAAAATTATTTAGTCGTAGGAGCTGTTTGTCTTTTTGTTCTCTTTTAAAAGTATGTAGGAGACACCTTGGTCCTCGTAAGTTCTTGTAACAGTATTATTGAACTATTCTTTATTTCATATCTTATACAATTAGTCTGAGAATACCGACTCCTCACTAAACTATTGTCACAGAAGTACCGCAGCCCAGCACCGGAAGATAACGAAACTAATCTGCAAAAGAATGTGTTGATTTCTACACTTAATATGGCGTAGTGGTTAAGAGCGCGGACTACCAACTCCAAGATTCCGAGTTCGATTCAAGACAGTGACCTGAATAATAATAATGGTAATGATGATGATGATGATAATAATAATAATAATAATAATAATAATAATAACATCGAAAAGTACCTTAGGAATGAGAACCCAGGTTCGAAATTTCCCCAAGACACCCGATGAAGGCTGGAGGGTATATCAGCCGAAACGTTGTGTTAACAACAAACAAGATGAGGACAAATATCCGTCAAATGTAAATTATGTAAATAATGTACATAATTCCTCACCTCTTAAATATAGAACTGTATCACTTAATTGTTGTTCATTTGTATTCTTTAGAGCAACGTTAATTATTTCAAGTGAGAATCGTTGCTAAAAAATAATGCAATGCTGTTGTCCTGACACGACTCACCCACCATCCTCTTACCTGTCTGTCTAATCTTTGATCTCTTCGCATTTTGATGGATTGAGCAACGTTATTTCTGCAAAGATAGCAAAGAGCATTGTATACTCTTGTCGCATTTTCTCATGAAAATATTAAATCAAAACCTCTGTGGTTTGTATGTTTGGTCATCCAGCTGAAAATGCGGGACCATTTCAGTATCTTGGATGAAGTGACGTAATATTGGTATGTTTGGAGAAAGTGGCACCATATTGGCATAGAGTTAAGAAGTAACATCAAGAAGTAACATCAGGATATATCAGGAAGTGAAATCAGACGTGGTTTATCTTAGGTTATTTATATTTTAGAAAATCACTGTAACAGAAGAAAGCAGTATTTATACTGCGAAGTAGTGTTTAACACCATCTAAACACGAGTGTTTCTTAGGACTCGACAATACAGCTATTTTAACTCCAGCATGACGCCTCCTCCAGGTGATTATTCAGTGTAGTTTGCACTCGATATATATTGCAAGCGGGGAGAGAACTCCATACTACTAGACCGTATTGTTTCGACCTTCTTATTGTTATCCTCGGGAGTACTTGTCTGCTAGACATAGCAGTAGTTCGCTCCTGCCCACAATATACAGAAAATAAGTGACATAATTGATCTTGCAACAGACAAACTAGCTAGTTAAGAATATCTCTATTTTAACTCCAAGAGGAAGCATCCTCTAGCTGCTTATTCAGTGCTCTCTGCACTCGATATATATTACAAGCGGGAAGAGAACACATCACTATTTACATTTTCTTATTTTATTTGTTCATGGGTTAGAGATTAAAAGGCAGCGTTCATGATGTATTCAACGGCCTCTGTGCTGTGTGGGAGACGGTGAGGAAGTGATCTTCAAACTGGAAACACATCCAGGGATATTATAAGCGAACCTTAGAAATAATACGTTAGAATATTGAACATTGAGAATTAAATGTACATGCAAGAGCAGCGGAACGAAAATTGGTAAATATAAAATGGCTGCAACCCTACTGGTCATGGATGGAGTAAAGATTATTTGCCAACATAACATAGCAGTCCTGGTTTAGGACGAATGTTGCTGTAATTTAGCCCCAGGAGACATCCTCTCCAGCTGGTTATACGACACGATCTGCCATGTTATTTTGGCAAACAATCTTTATTCCAAAGTACTGTTGCTGAATATCTCTTGTTGTGAGATTTAAAAATAGTAATTTTTCTACCGATCACGTTATTTAGTAATTATGGTATTAAAGCAAGCTTAATATTTAGTTGCAGTGTTGCACTCATGACCTCAGGATCATGATTTTGATTATGGGACCAGGCAGTGCATTGAGTTCTTGAGAAAAAACGCTTCTCACAAGTTTCTCCCGTTCGCTCAACTGTGAGTAACTGGCGTCCGTACGGGAGGAATGTTGTATTCTCGATTACTTATACGCTGTGGAAGTCAGAAGGTTGATCCTATCAGTGCTACAGAAAGTTTGTCTCTTAGAGACAGCAAGGATTATTTGGAGGGTTCTGAGCACTTGAAAGACTGCCGAAAACTTGTGGATACCTTAAGGTTACATTTAGTAACCTGCTACCCACATAAATCTTACCAGGAATAAGATCGAACCTGAACCAAACCAATAATAATAATGATAATAATAATAATAATAATAATAATAATAAAATAATAATAATAATAATAATAATAATAATAATAATAATAATAATAATAAAAGTGTAGAATTGGCAACACAATTGAGAGCGACAAATGCAGAATGTGCAGGGAGAGGGGCGAAACGTCTAGGATTGTTGTTGTTGGTGATTATGACGATGATTATGATGATGATGTTGGTGGAGAAACTGATGATGATGTTGATGATGATGATGATGATGATGATGATGATGATGATGATGATGATGATGTAGTGTTTAGTAAGAATACTTGTAAAATAAATGGAATCCTGTAAGTGGCCCCAAAGAAGAGTTAGTGGTAATTTGGCGACATATCATGTCTACTAGTGCCTCTCTACGAATAATAGTTTTGAACTATGGAATTGGAAAATGTTTACCCACCCAGAACAAGAGACTAGCTGTTTACGGCTTCAAACAGATTTAAGTGATTTCAATATATATATATATAATATATATATATTTACATGCATGTATGTATGTATGTATGTATGTATGTATGTATGTATGTATGTATGTATGTATGTATATATATATATATATATATATATATATATATATATGTATATATGTATATATATATATATGATATATATATATATATATTATGTATATATATATATATATATAGATATATATATATATATATAATATATATATATTATATATGTATGTATGTATAATGTATATACGTATGCATGTATGTATGTATGTATGTATGTATGTATGTATGTATGTATAGAAAGAGTGATTCTTGTGCTTGGTACGAGGTAAGGGTCAGTATACACATAAATTGAACCTTCTTGGTGGTCAATTGTACTACTAGAAATAGCAGCCGATTCAACCTCCCCCACTAAAAAAAATTCACAATATTATCTTGAAAAGGAAATATTGAATTATTTAGTGGAAGAAAAGATGGTTTGGTCACGCCAGGAGAGTCTTTGATCATACGACTGCTCATTCAGAGTCGCCGAGGCTTATCTCCATCTGTAACTTTTATTTTAAAAATTCTCATACAGAAGAACTTAATAATGGATCAGCTTTAAAATTTCAACTATATTGAGCAGAAAGATCGATCAATAAACAACCAATCGTTCTGTAGATTATACTACTAGACTGTTCGATAAATACCGATTTGGCAAAAGTAAGAAAATAACCAAAAATAAAGAAAAGAGAAATGTGTAATTTAATTGATAAAAAATGTCTCGCGGGAAGCAAGAGCAGCGAAGAAAGTATGAAAAAGTTGAAAATAACGATCTACAAATAGATACAATGCAAATAAAAAAAAGTGCGAGATAAGATAGAGGAAAGTAAACAGTAAAAGAGCCATGGGATATTTATGATGATTAAACGAAATACAGTGGAATATATAAGAGTCTATCAATAAACTAATCAAGCGAAGTTCAAGAAACGAAAGTGATTTTGAAGTATTCGGTCATCCGTGGAGAAACTTTCTGATCAAAGAAAAATCTGTGCCGCATTTGTAACTTTACTTCTTCAGCCGTCAAAACATAAAACATACACTATATGTGTGTATGCGTGCGTGTGTGAGCGTGCGTGTGTATGTGTGTGTTTGCGTGCGTATATATGTGCATACTAACACAAATATAAATATACACATATATATACATACATGCATATATATATATATAATATATATATATATATATATATATATATATATATATATATTTACATATATAGATATACATACATGCATACATAATTACATAGATGCACATACATACATATAATTGTACACACATACGCATGCATAAGCAGAAACATTCTTAGACATATACTCACTCAAATACGCGCATGTACACACAAGCTCAGTTACAGTTTTCAAATGAATATCGAAATAAATATCATAAGAATGAATAGAGCGAAAAATGTTGTTGTTGTTGTTTTTGTTGCTGTTGTTGTTGTTGTTGTTGTTGTTGTTGTTGTTGTTGTTGTTGCTGTTATTATTATTATTATTATTATTATTATTATTATTATCATTGCGTTTGCACAACTTCTAACGCTGGAGATGTACTACAATATCAGCTGTTCACTACCAGTGAACTAAAGTAACACCTCTTATTTTTCGATCACCTTCCGGAATATTCGAGCAGTTCCAAGCAGTACTGTTTCCTGCAAATGTTCCACCCTTATTGCAGCCCCTATTTGTTCTTTGTACTTCTCAAGATTTTTACTAACTGTTCCCAGGGCTCCGATAATTATTGGTACCACTTCCACCTTTTTCATCAACCACAACAGCTTTACCTCCCAAGCTAACTTGTCATACCTGTCGAATTTTCTTTCTTCCTTATCGCATACCTTGATGTCAGCTGGGCTTGCTACGTCTATCATCCAGCATAGTTTGTTTTCTTTCTCAATTAAGACTATGTCTGTCTTCCTATTCCCTATCTCATGGTCGCACTGAATCATAAAATCCCACTGGATCTTTGCATTATCATTTTCGATGATGCCTTCGGGTTTGTGTTCGTGCCAAATTTTTTTCTTTGTTAAGTCCATACTTGTTGCAGAGTGTCCAATAGACAAGCCTGGCTATATTGTCGTGGCGTCTCTTATAATTCTTCTTGGCAAGTGGCTACATTGGCTGGTAATATGCCATACAGTTTCACCTTTTTGTCCACAGATTCTGCACTTATCACTTTCTGATGTGTTGCCTACTCTGTATTTTAGGTAGGTAATTCTTAATGCTTATTATTATTATTATTATTATTATTATTATTATTATTATTATTATTATTATTATTATTATCATTATTATTATTATTACCTCTGCCTTAGCGAAGACGGAGGTATTGCTTTTCAGTCGTGTTTGTTTGTTTATCCGTGGACAAGATATCTCAAGAACAGCGGGATGGATTCGGATGAAACTTTCAGGGATGCTTAGCATCGTGACTGACACGAACTGATTAGATTTTCGGATCGATCTGGTACCAGACAAGGATTCTACATCATTTTCCATGTTTTTTTAAAACCCAGAATGTATCGACAGGCGAAATATCGTTAAGCATTTCGTCCATCACACTAACGATTCTGTCAGCTCACCGCCTTAGTAGTAGTAGTAGTAGTAGTAGTAGTAGTAGTAGTAGTAGTAGCAATTGATTACATTAATAATAATGTTTTCAACTATCTCACAAGGCCCGCAATTTCGGGTGAGGGGCTAAGTAAATTACATCGACCAGAAGATAGGGGAGCAATTTGGTTTTCGGAGTAATATCTGGTTAGAAGAAGTCAAAGAGAAAGAGAGTATACCCCAGCGTGAAGAAGCGAAAGAAGAGTTCAGTGACATGGAGATACAAGAAGACATAATCATAACGTTGCAAGATATACAAGCAGGAATTGATCAGATGAAAAATTGAATGCCAGCTGGCCTGAATCTAGTTCAGGATGTTCTAAGGATTGGTGAATTTGTATCTTAGGCTAAAAAAGCTCTTGCAAGACTGTGTATGCCAAGGAAATATATCAATATGGATAGTCAAAGGAAGAATCGTGCTGATCCAGAATGATCCAGCCAGAGATGCTGAGGTTAGTAACTATCATCCGATTGCCTGTTTTCCTGTGATGTGGAAGCTTCTAACTGGAATAATTGAGATAAAGAGTCTCTATAACCATCTTGAAAGAAATGAACTGCTGGCAGATAAAGAGAAAAACTGCAAGGAGGAACCCCGACGAATAATTGTCAGTTGCTGGTAAATAAAAGTAATTTTGAGAAACTGTTGGAGAAGATTGACAAGCTTACCAATCGCTTGAATTGACTGTAAGAAGAGTTATTATATTTAGAATCTCCATTCCTGGATTCTAAAATGCCAGAAGATGGTAGGAGCAGCTAAAAATATGATGCATTGATTCAAACGAAATATGAGGAAAGGGAAGACAGCAGATGGAGGGGAAATTGGGCAAGTCAGCATCAGAGAGGGAAACTTTCAAAGAAACTCCGAGTCACCCCTACTTTTTATTGTTGGTATGTTACGACCCACCCTGTTTCAAAGAAGAATGGAGCTGTTACAAACTGCAAAAGAGCATTAGACCAATTAACACCCTGCTTTTTATGGACGATTTGAAGCTTTACAGAATTAGCAGAGGTTAACTGGAACCCTTATTCAGGCTCTATGAATTTTCTCCCATAACATCCAAATGTATTTGTTATAAATAAATCCATTGTTCTTGACACGAAAGAAAGGGCAAAAAGTACCAGCAGAGGGGTACAACGTCCAGACGATGAGAGTATATGAGACGTGAAAGGAGACGTTTACTAGTATCTTGGTATTTTACAATTAAGCCAGCTGATGAACACTACGATGAAGGAAAAGATTTTTTCTGAACATAGCAATGAAAAAGTTATGTTAATGAATGACGGCAACCTGATCAAAGTGAACTACAAATGTGGTACACCACTACGCGTGAAATGTTGAATGGACGAAGGAGGGATGGTCAGTATGGATAGAGAAGTCAGAAAGATAATGGCCATGCATGGGTGTCTTCATGTAATCCTTTATACTGCTAGAATCCGAAGAAGAATTCCTTCTGTTTGAGGAGTCTTGTCACCAAACCTCAAAAGAGCATCCCTGTAAGTTAATGTAGCATGCAATAACTTTTTAATAATAATAATAATAATATAATAATAATAATAATAATAATAATAATAATAATAATAATAATAAATGCCCTGATGCAGTATCAGGCAGTGGTTCTCATAGCTTCTGATCTTAACTGGTTGGAAGTGTTATCATGCACATTGTTTTGTCTTGGTATAAAAGATGGCCTACAGCAAATATTCTGCTCAATACCACGGATTTTCTTGTCACTTACTTGACCATAACCAGTTGAGCATGTCCCTTAGTGGCTGACGATATGTGCATCTCTGATCACGAGCATAAGTAGTGGGGGAGCATCACAGCCATGTGTTGAAGGGGATTCTTTGGGGTTTGAATAATTCACGTCTGGAAACATGGGTGTTTCGTTCAATATCCTTAAATAACCCTTATTCAGGGACCTTTTGAATGGGATGGGCTACTCAACCTAAAGAAAACTCTAACTGGGCCCCACCTTCAAGGTCATGCAGTGTTTATCTTGATATGAGATCATCATGTCGCGCACATATGGTTGTGATGCATGTGCTTATCAGACGGGTAGTCATGATGGGTATTCTGGGCTTCGTATATTTTATCCCAGTGTCACTTTGATAGCATGCACGGCTCTCGCACTCCATTCTACTACAATTACAACTACAACAGCAAGAACAACAACAACAACTACTACTCCTACTCCTACTACTACTAATGATAATAATTATTATTATTATAATAAATCGACAAGAAAGAACATGTTTGATGATCGACATAGCATGCCCCGGTGACAACAGGATCAATGTACATTGACTGTCCAAATTGGCCTCCGCAGGTGGCTGCGGAGATCATAACCCAAAAAGAACTTTTTGAGGTCATGGTGACCTTTGGAAAAGAAGAATTTGCTTTTCTCTTTCCGGGTTCCGACCTGCAGGAGGCAGGGAACTTATGCGGGGGCTCGGATGAGAAAAAGGAAGAGTAAGAAAAAGTTTGTAATTTTTGCGATTTTTTGTGTAAAATTCAATAAAAGAACAGTGATTTCGAGGGGTTATTTGTCGGCGGGCGCCGGTGCCCTTCCCATTTTTGTTCATCAATATCATTTTTACCTCATTAATGTCTTTGTCCAGCCCGCAGCTACTTATCTGTGTACGGCTTTCATGGCCAATTTGATGAATAAAGGTAGCTTGCTGACCAACCACATGATTCCGGGTTCAGTCCCACTGCGTGGTACCTTTGGCAAATGTCTTCTACTATAGTCTCGGGCCGACCAAAGCCTTGTAAGAGGATTTGGTAGACGGAATCTGAAAAGCCCGTCGTATGTATGTATGTATGTATGTATGTATGTATGTATGTATGCATATATATATATATATATATATATATATATATATGTATGTATGTATGTATATGCATTTGTGTGCCTGTGTTTGTCCCCCAAAATTGCTTGACAGCCGATGCTGGTGTGTTTACGTCTCCGTATCTTAGCGGCCTGGCAAAAGAGACCGATAGAATAAGTACTAGGCTTAAAAAGAATAAGTCCTGAGGTCGATTTGCTCGACTAAAAGCGGTACTCCAGCATGGCCACAGTCAAATGACTGAAACAATTAAAAGAGTAAAAATGAGTAAAAAGAGTGTCACGTGACTGAGAAGTGTTGCAGATTTGAAGCAAGAAAGGGGCCAATATAATCAGAGAGGGGATTCTGAACCCGGTTGAGGTGATCCAAGTGACAAATAGTACGCCTACACTATTATAAAAACAGCATTTCATACAAAGACGAATTGGGGGACTTGTAAAGATACACAAAGTGCCTCGGATATGAGATAGTTCTTTGATCTATATAATGACCCCACCTTACGAAAAGCAGACCTACAAAGTGACTGTATGCAGGAAAATCAGATGATAAATTAAAATCAATCAATTCCAAAGAAGACCTTTCCTTCGGTAGTTGGACTACCTCACTATGTGATAGTTCTGTGTACACTTTCCACACCATCTCCAAACTGTATGTTTATTATATTTATAGACAGACAACAGTCATCAACTAGACATCTGCGGCTTTTCCAACCTGATTTCGATGTTCTGTCGTCCTTCTCCGTCCCACACCTCTCATCGTCTTCCTACCGTTCTTGAACCACTTGTGCCAGCAGTGGTTCGTGCAAGTTAATCCATAAGCAATATGAAGCATTTCACAAGTTTTTGTCACGATTTTTACCCAACTTAAAACAAATTTTTTATTGCATAGTGAGCTTCCATATTGTCATTACATCCCAACTACATTCTGCGAACAAGTCAGCTGTGGTTCCAGCCGTCTCCTTCAAGCTGGAATAACGAAAGTTGACGGGTCAGCTTAGTAGATGTATAGTAAATGATACACTAAGAGTACAATAATGTTGGATATATATAACTACCTCCACAAAAAGAAAAAGAGTCAAGACCTTTGAATTCTCAACACTCATAAGTGGTAAACATAATTATTATGTATTTTTACAGGTTCAGCCCCACTGTAGGGCACCTTGGGCAAGTGTCTTCTACTATAGCCTCGGGCCGACTAAAACCTTGTGAGAGGATTTGGTAGACGGAAACTGAAGGAAGCCCGTCGTATATATGCATATGTATATATATGTGCGTGTGTTTGTTCCCCCCAAATCGCTTGACAACCGGTAACTTAGCGGTTCGGCAAAAGAGACCGATAGAATAAGTACTAGGCTTACAAAGAATAAGTCCTGGGGAGATTTCCTCGACTAAAGGCGGTGCTCCAGCATGGCCATAGTCAAATGACTGAAACAAGTAAAAGAGTAAAAGAGTAAGTAGGGAAGAAAAAGGAGAAAGCAAATCATCATCATCACCATAATCATCATCATCCTCATCACCATCATAATCATCACCATCATCATCATCATCATAACCATCATCATCATCACCATCACCATCACCATCACCATCATCATCATCATCATCATCATCACCATCATAATCATCATCATCCTAATCATCATCATAATCATCATCATCATAACCATCATCATCATCACCATTATAATAATAATAATAATAATACCATCATCATCATCATCATCATCATCATCATCATCATCATCATCATCATCACCTCACCATCATCATCAACATCACCATCATAATCATCATCATCCTCACAATCATCATCATCACCACCATCATCATCAACATCACCATCATAATAATCATCATCATCACAATTATCATCATCATCATCATCATCATCATCATCATCATCATCATCATCACCATCGTCGTCGTCGTTAGCCGCAGCAGTGGGAGGAGTCGCATTATCAAGATGATGTCGGGAGCAACAAATATAAAAATGTCAGAACCAGAAAAAACAAAAGGAAGATGTACAATACACAAATATGTGATAAATACAGGGATATATGCAGTGAATCTATAGAAATAGATATATAGAATAAAAACTGAAAAAGGGAATCTTGAAAACATTAAGTAAAAAACTGTCTCTAGTCGATGCCAAGCACGACGAAACAAACAGACAGACATGGGTGAATCATTAGAAATATCGAGTCTAGCAATTTATTGATGAAAAACCTGGCAAAAGACATCTTCAATTTTAGCTAAACTATCAATATCTGGCCATTAATGATATTATATAATGGAAATTATATACTTAGAGGCTAATAGCAATGGCGGATTGGTAGATTGGGTATTTAACCGGCGTCAATAAACAATCACATCACTGAACTGATGGAATCTATTCCTATTTTTGCTATACCTGCTTATTAAGGTCTGTGAAAAGTTCAAAGTGTGTCTAGCAAAATCTATACCTAAAAATGGCCGACATGCAATATTGTAGCATTTGTGTATATATATATTGATGAATAAATCAAAGTAAATCGATGAGATATCTGTATTAAACGTAACGAAGAGGGGGAAAATTATGCTCAGTAACCAGAATTTGACTCACTGAAACCCTATAACTAAATAATCTTTGATAAGGAATTCGTAATCTAATAAATAAAAGATGCCTGAATCGTATATGACGGCGATACAACGAAGTAAGTCCTACTGCGTAAAGTCTAAGTGAGCACGTGACCTGTTGTAAGTTGAACAGAAACAAATCCTGGAATCACATCTTAGTGATTTCGAAAACATCATAGTTTGGATAGGATGGGTAACATTGTGGGTGACAAAGCAGAGAAAATTGACGATCTACTGATAAGGAGGAATGTTCTTGAAATTTGAGATTTGTCTTCAAACCTCAAGATATAACCCTGCTAATTAAACTAGGATGAACTAGCTTAATGATGATGATAACGAAGATGATGATTATAACGATGATGATGATGATGATGATATTAAATAATAATGATAATAATAATGGTTTCAAATTTTAACACAAGGTCATTGATTTCGGGGCAGGAGGTTTGTCAATTATATCGACCCCGAAAGGATGAAAGGCAAAGTCGACCTCGGCGGAAATTGAACCCAGAACGTGTAGACAGACGAAATACCTATTTCTTTACTACCCACAAGGGGCTAAACACAGAGAGGACAAACAAGAACAGACAAACGGATTAAGTCGATTATATCGACCCCAGTGCGTAACTGGTACTCATTTAATCGATCCTGAAAGGATTAAAGGCAAAGTCGACCTCGGCGGAATTTGAACTCAGAACGTAACGGCAGACGAAATACCGCTAAGCATTTCGTCCGGCGTGCTAACGATTTTGCCAGCTTGCCGCCTTAAAATAATAATAACAAGAGCACTCAGAGAGCGCAAGTCTCCACCAAGACAACAACAACGTCCTCTCAACGATTAGCTGGAGATGATTTTTAAAAGGAGAATATCTGAAATAAACTTGACTGCTCTCACAAACGAAAATACTAAAAATGAACACGACAGCTCTCAAAAATTAAGTAAAAAAAAAAAAAACAGGGAAATAATCCAGAATCCTTGTCCGATACCGGATCGATTCCAAATTTAATCAATTTGTGCCAGTCACAAGGCCAAACATCCCTGAATGTTTCATCCGAATCCATCCAACGGTTCTTGAGATATCTTATCCACTGATAAACAAACAAATACGACTGAAACAATACCTCTGCCTTCGCTAAGGCGGAGTTAGTAATAATTGTAGGTGCTAGAGCCTAACAGACCGGACCTAGTGGTGGTGGACAAGAGCACCACGTATGCTATATATTTGATGTCACATGCTTCTTTGACCCACGAATAGTCAAGAAGGAAGGCGAAAAGATAAACAGATACAACCCTCTTAAGTACGAAATAGACCGGTTGTGGAAAATGAACAAGGTGAAGATAGTGCTAATTATTGTTGGGTCCTTGAGAACAGTATCAGAAGGCATCAAGAAGAAAAGAAAGGAAATTGGAATAGAGTGACGAACAGAACTGTTACAAAAGGTTTGCCTTCTTGGCAGTCAAAATAATCAGGAAAGTATTAGATTGCTGAAAAGAACGAATAGCATGGTACCGTAGGCTGCGAGTAGTAAGCCCGCTACGCATACAAGACTCCTGGAGCCCCAACAAAACCAGTGATAAAGAGAAATAATAATAATAATAATAATAACAGATAGCGCAAAGCTCCGCCAAGGTAACATCAACGTCCTCTCAACGATTAGCCGGAGAAGATTTTTAAGATGAGGTATATCTGAAATAAACTCGACTGCTCTCACAAATGAGAATACTAAAAATGATTACGACCGCTCTAAAAAATTAAGTAAAACAAAAAACAGAAAAAATAATCCAGAATCCTTGTCCGGTACCTGATCGATCCCAAAATCTAGTCATGTGGTGCGAGTCACGAGGTCAACCATCCCTGAAGGAATATATTCAGACATGACAGAGTTGGGGGCCTACATACACTGGAAGCTATGCCAACACTATGGAATAACAATAGAAAAAAGATGGTTTAAGCACACGCCAGAAAAGGTCAGAGAAAACGAGAAAGCAACCCTAATATGGAATATGCCAATACACACAGATCGAGAAATTAAGGCCAATAGGCCGGATATAGTTGTCAGATATCACAAAAAATGCATTCTAATCGATGTATCAATACCAAAAGGTGACAACGTTTCCCTAAAAAAAGAAAATTGGAGCAAATTTCAAAATATCGAGACATGGAAACAGAGATAAATCGAACGAGGAGTCTAAGAGCAGAAACAATTCCTATCATAGTGAACACATTACAGAAAATAGCACTACTAGGCACCGCACACATTAAAGTAAAACACTTTCAATACAGTAACAATAAGAGCATCACAAAAACACACGGCACATAGCCAAGGTACACATACCTGTGCTCGGTACTGCAGTGAAAGCACGTGATAAAAATAAGACTACTGAATAATAATAATAATAATAATAATAATAATAATAATAATAATAATAATAATAATAATAATAATAATAATAATAATAATAATAATAACATCTGTCCTGACGGAATATACCTATAGTTTTTTTAATAGACAGCAGCATATTCCCTAATGAACAGAAAGGATATAAATGTGGATCCTATGGTTGTAAAGATCAACTACTCATCAATAAGATGATCTTAGAAGATTGTCACGAACGACACAAAAACTTGTCAATAGCCTGGATAGACTATAAAAAGGCTTTTAATAGCCTACCACATAGCTGGATTAAGAAATGCCTAGAAATGTATAAAATAGCGCATATTTTGAGAAACTTTTTGTCTGTAAGTATGAGATCATGGAGAACCACACTAACTTTGAAGAGTTACGATGAATCTCTAAATGCTGGTGATGTAAAAATTTCATGTGGCATTTTCCAGGGTGACTCACTATCACCACTCCTCTTTTGTTTAGCCTTAATACCTACCTTTCTCAAAATTGCTCAATGACGCACAGTACGGATATACAATGTTTGATAAAAAATAAATCATCTCATTTACATGGATGATTTAAAGTTCTTTGCAAAAATGACCAACAACTACAGAGATTACAAGCAATTGTTAAACAATTCAATGATGACATCAGGATGCAATTTGGCCTCGATAAATATGCAAAAGCTAGCTTTATCAAAAAAATGGCAGAAACATCTAACGTTAACCTTGACCAGCAGAATGTCATAAAAGAGTTAGACCCAAGGGAGAGATACAAGTACCTAGGGGTAATTGAAGGGGATGGAATAAGGCATTCAGTGATGAAGGTAAGGATCAGGAGAGAATGTTATCGCAGAGTAAGAGCAATACTCAAGACAGAAGTGGCCTAGACACCTACCTGAAAAACCCCGAGGACTGGATGTTAAAACTTGTATCAAAACATGAAAACAAGAAAGCATCATACTCAGTAACAAAACAGGCAAATGAATATCTAAGTGAATTCCGAATACAACAAATTTCGGAATTAGACATACAAGAAACAAGCACAGAAAAAGCTAAGCACATGAAAACCCGTGCTAAAATTGCTGCCTTAGATATTCTGAATGATAAATGGCAAGAAAAAACTCTCAATGGCAAATACC
Organism: Octopus sinensis; assembly: GCF_006345805.1. Lineage (NCBI taxonomy): Eukaryota > Metazoa > Mollusca > Cephalopoda > Octopoda > Octopodidae > Octopus > Octopus sinensis. The sequence continues at coordinate 39,205,177 of NC_043000.1, forward strand.
CAAAGAGAGTGAATAATGCAGATGTTGACAAGGTCCTCACCCATCAACGGCTAATGGCCTCTGGCTTAAAATCTGAAACAGAGGGGTTTATCATAGCAGCTCAAGATTAATGCCTACCTACAAGGAACTACCAGGCTAACATATTAAAGAACGGCAGTAGCCCCACGTGTCGTGTATGTCAACAACAAAATGAAACCATTGATCATGTTGTCTCCAAGCGCAGTCTTCTTGCGCCTACAGAGTATCTCAACAGGCATGATAGAGCTGCACAATATATTCACTGGGTAATTTGCAAAAGCCTGGACTTGCCACATGATAAAAATTGGTGGGAATATAAACCACCTCCAGTGCTTGAAAATGACCACATCTCACTCATCTGGAACTTCACCATTCAAACTGACGGAAAGATAGATGCGAATAGGCTAGACATCATATTGAAAGACTTCAGATAAAAAACATGTCTCCTCATTGATATGACTGTCCCAATCGATATAAACGTATCTGTCAAGACCTACCCAAAACTGAGCAAATATAAAGATCTTGAAATAGAAATCAGCAAAATGTGGAACCTGAAGACTAAGACAATACTTGTTGTCATAGGTGCCCTGGGAATTATAGCAAAAGGGGCTGATTGCTACCTAGTTCAGATACCAGGAAACCTCAAAATGGCTGAAATTCAAAAGATAGTGCGCATGGGAACTGCTCATATCCTCATATCCTAGTTTCTATGTAATCTCAAGTTTTAAAACAAACATAATTTTCGTACGGTTTTTTGACATTCACTAGAACAACACTAAGTACAAAACCAAATATATGGCACCCTAGGCATAACACCAACATGAACTTCCAGCTTGTCTCTTGAGGTTTCTGGGTGAGACTTGGAGCCGGTTTGTGCAAATGTAAAGCAAAAGTCAAACTACTACTACTACTAATAATAATAATAATAATAATAATAATTAATAATAATAATAAATAATAATAATAATAATAATTTCTTCTAAACTGTACTTTCGACAATCCAATGAAAAAATAAACAAATATATAAAATTGAAATATCTTATTTTCGAGAGAGAGAGAGAGAGAGGGGGAAGAGAGGAGGAGAGAAAGGGTGAGAGAGAACGAGAAAGAAAAAAATCACTCTGTAAATAAGATCCTCGAATCGCCCTCGGCAACATCAGGGGTAAAAGATACAGAAAAACCCCTAATGGCGGTTACCACCACCGCCAATAACCATGCATTCTTTACTTACATTTCAGATTTCGAAGTCTACAACATGTAAGTAACCAAAATTATGAATTCTGCTCGTTAGTTTTGCGAAAACATAATATGTTATATAAAATGATTTTCTTATATATATGATATTAATAGTATCTGCGAATACACTTTATTAATAATAACAATATCAACTATTTATTATATATTATCAGGATGTTCTCTACAGAAAAAACGAAAAAGAAAATAATAATTCGGCTTCAATTCCATAATTGAATAACATCTTCATAAACTAAGTGAAGTCGATAATTGGAATTTTCCAACAAGAGTCACTGACCTCTTTGCTCTTCTGTATATCATTGGCATCTTTAAATGAATTACTGCGATTGATGTAAACAGAACGTAGCTACGAACCGAATAGTAACTTAATAAATCTGCCATTTTGAAAATATTACTTCTTTTTATATTGCTCCTTAATAACCATAGTATCATTAATTAAAAGTTAAAGATTCGATAATTGGTTTACTGCTTCTGTGATGGTAGAAATTATAAAGGAATATCTAATTTGATGGAAAGACTTCCATTTTTCTGTCCTCTCCGTCGACATGATGAAAACGCTTACCCAAGGTTGCATGTCATGTGATTGATCTCGCAAGCACGTGGTACAAAACCAACTTAAAGATATTTAAAAACGGAAGCAAATGTAAACCACTATGTTGAGTTAGTAGAGGTAATGAGAGGATTTGATGTTGGAAATTATGCCGGAATTATATTGTAGATTACGAAATAGATAACGTGTTAAGGAATTCTGAATCAAAATATACGTACAAATATTAGAAGTTGGTCAAGCGAAGCACAAACAGCATAAGTTTATTGTAAGATTCAACGCTTCCGATTTGTGAAGCTTATAGCTTAAGACACGATTTGTTTCTCATAGAATGACAATAAGCACAACAGCTCTTGTTGTACACAACAGAAAAAATTCAATTAAAGGTTGAGTGATGTCTTAACTTCCGATTGCAAAATCAGTAAAAACTTCAACTTCTATACAAAAAAAAGTAAGAGATTTCTTTAATGGAGGAATGCTAGAAAATATAGCTTATGTTGATCCTCCACAACAACAGAGTTGATATTGTTGACCTTAGCACTGAATTTCTTGTCAATCGATGTTTTTAGAGCAAATACGAAGAAGAAAGATGTAGAAAGATTTGGTTGTGAAGAAATTCGGAACGAAGTCAGGTTAAGGGTAATGGAAAATGAAGTTAGAATGAGGCAAGTGGAGGTAGAAAAAACGGTCACGTTGGGACAACAGGGTGAACATAGGCCATTAATTCGGAGAAACAAGAACTATTGTATTGAATGAGAGAGAAAGGAAGAGTCAACTCGATGACTGATTAATGGGTGTAGCCAATCGGTAAGTGAACTGCTCCTTGTATTCAGTTGACGCTTGTAGGGATACAGTGACATTTCAATAAAATATGAGTTTAAGGACAGGGCTGTGTGGTATGAAAATTGCTCGCTACCCCATAGTTCAACGTTCAGTCCCACTGCATGGTACCCTGAACAAGTGTCTTGTAGTATAGGCTCGGGCCGAACAAAGCCCTGTAAGTAAATTGTAAATTTGATAAACAGAAATTGAAAGAAACCCGCCATGTATATATATATATATATATATATATATATATATATATGTATGTGTGTGTGCGTGGGTGCATATATGTGTGTTCTTGTATCTGTGTTTGTTCGCCCACTAGCACTTCATACCAGGTGTTGGCGTGTTTATGTCCCCGTACTTACTGGTTCGACCAAAGAGATTGATAAAATAAGTACCAGTCTTTAAAAAAAGTAACGAATGGGGTTGATTAAAATTTCTTCATGGCCGTGATCCAGTTTGGCCGCAGTCTAATGACTGAAGCAACTAAAAAAGTAAAAGATTGCATGGGTTCAGAGATTACGTATTTTCGTCATAAAAGATGGCTGTCCAATAGAATGTTGTATTTTTCTTGCTTAGTTCTAGATTACCCTGAAAGAGTTTTCCAGATAACTCTGAAAGGGAGCTGTGATCAATGATGTTCCAGCCGAAATGATCTGTTTCTTCTGTCTATAGCTAGCATTATATAAGTCTACTTCACCCTTTAAAGTTGGTAGGGTTCCAACAGATTTGGATTTTATTTCTAACACATCATGTAACTGTGCTGAGGCTCCAGCGATGATTACAAAACTTAAAGTTATGTAGTCTCCGTAGAACGTCTTTTTTTAGTAGTTAAGATTAGACATATATCATCTTTTTGATGAAATATTGGGTTGTCCGAAAAGTTCGTGCCAATTGATAGTAGCTTACATTTCGACTTATTTTAGAACATGGTTGAATCCATAAAATAGGATTTGACTACACCTCCATTTAGAGCACAGTTTAAGCTATCTTTTCGTGGAAGAAGATTTATGTTCTTATAATCTGTGTTAATTCTGTAACCCTTTAAAATTGAAGATAAGAAAGTTCATTTTCGGCATTTGATGATTTGGAAACCAGACAAAAACTGCTGCAGCTCGGCTGGGATGTGTTACCCCACCCTCCATATTTACCAGATATTGCTCCTTCGGATTTCCACTTATTCAGGTCTCTGCAGAATAGTCTTAATGGTAAAAATTTAAATTCCTTGGATGACGTAAAAAGATACCTTGATGAATTCTTTGCCATGAAACCACCTCAATTCTGGGAAGATAGTATTTTCAAGTTAAAGGAAAGATGGAGACGCATTGTGCAACAAAATGGTTCATATTTGGTTGATTAAAAATGTAATGGCAAGTATTTATTGACCTTTTTCTTTCCTTTAAAAATCAGCACGAACTTTCCGGACAACCCAATACATGCCACAGATTATATTTTATCTATAGTTATGACTATAAAGATTTTTCTAGAAATAGGAATTTCAGTATATGAGCTCAGAATTGCATTTATCTATAGGGAGGGCTATATGTATTTAGCATCTAGATTTGTAGTAACCACAAAATTTTATCAGCGATTGTGTATTAGCTATAATTTGCGCAAAGATTGTTTCTGAGCGATTTAGAACAGACGGGGTGTGGATTCTATAGAAGCTGTAGTGAATTGATGTCTTATTCCAACACGTTTCCAATAAATTAGAGACGAGTCGGAATTTATAAAACGGATGTGATCCAATAATGTTTTGATGTTAATGGCAACAATGTTGCTTTCTTTGAAATCCTCAAAGACAAGCTACCGTAAGATGGCGTAGAAATTTCGATATTTCTGTACGAAAATCATATTTGTGATTAGTAGTTAGAAAAAAATGGAAGATTGCAACAACAAAATGATAATGGTTTCAAATTTTGACACAAGGCCGGCAGTTTCTTGAGAGGAATAACGTCGATATATCGACCCCACTGATCGACTGATACTTATTTTATCGACCTCGAGAGAATGAAAGGCAAAGTTGACCTCGGCAAAATTTGAACTCAGAACTTACAGACGGACAAAATGACGCTAAGCATTTTGCCCAGCGTTGTGGTTCCGCTTGAACGTTTACATCGCAATCAACCTCGCAACAATTCACCCAACGACCAGATGGTAATGTTAAACTTGGAGGTCTTTAAGTCATATTAAAATATCTCTTTATCACAATAATACACAATGATTCTCCTTTATCTTTAGATTTTGTATCTGTCTTTTTGATATTGAGAAATTGGAGGTGAAGACAAAAATCTTGACTAGAATCTGGCGGCGCGGTCAGAGAGGTTGTTCTTCTTGAGCATGACATCGACTGTCAAGTATTTTAACAATATGTGTTTGACAAGCAGGAGACAAAATTAGAAACATTGAGACAGTGTGTGTGTGTGAGTGTGTGTGTGTGAGAGAGAGAGAGAGAGAGAGAGAGAGAGAGAGAGAGAGAGAAAGAATGTATGAGTGTGTTTATGATTGTATGTATGCGTTTATGTTTGTATACATCTTCAAGTGTGCGTGTGTATGAGCATGTAGAACTTAATAGCAGTAAACAAAAAAAAATGAGTGCTGCAAATACTGCGCAATCATTAGGTTTGAAAATGCGCTACCAAAAAAAGAAGCAATGAATTAAAGGTGAAGAAGGAATCTAAATTTAGAAATAGAGAAATATTCTACGAAGTGGTGTATAACAACTGATGAAGTAGCAAGAAATTTAAAATAAGGTGTGAAAAACATATCAGAAGGAATACTAAGTTGTGAAGGTTAAATTTGAACCAGCAAATGGAAAATAAAGGTTAAATGAGTTAAACCGGCGGATGAAATTAAAATAACGTACAGAAGATACCTGGCGGTAATCAACGCCAACGGTGTCCGCACGAGATATTGAGTTCATCTCTTTGAATCCAACACACTCCGACATCACGTGACACCATGTGACGTCAAAAGTGTTTCAGGAAATGACGTTTTACCATTAGGAAAGAACGGTTTCTTAATTAGAACTCTTCAATCAATGCTATGGCATTCTGTCCTGTTTAGTATTTGTGCGATGTTTCTTTGGGGGTTCAGTTTATATATTGGTAAGTCCTGATGTTTTGGTTATGCGTTTATGAATATGTTTTTTAATCATACCAAATGCACTTATTATTAAAGGGATTGTTTCTATTTTTAGTCCCCACATCAGGGTTATCTCTATTTCCAGATCTTTGTATTGGTGAAGCTTCTCTCTTCTTTTAGAGATACATTGTCAACTGTTGGTACTGACACTTCGATTACAAGGCATTTTGTCTTGATAATATCTGATAAATGTAATCGGCCTATTAGCCTTGATGTCTATCCGTGTGTATTGGCATATCCCAGAGTATGTTCGCATTGTCATTTTCTGAGACCATTTCTGGGATATTCCTATACAATCTTTTTCTATTGTCATTCAACAGTGTTGGAATAGATTCCAGTATATATAGGTCCCCACACGGTGATGTCTGTGGAATTACTATTATTCTTCATTCTTCAGATGTTTCAGACACATTTCTATTGCATCACCTGATACACTTCCCTGTTGCAGGGGTGTATGCAGTATCGTATGTTCTTTTTTGTTGTGGGGAGTTCTCGATTTTGTATTGCGCCAGTTTCTTTTTTTTTGGGGAATGGTGCAGCCTTTTGTTGTATTAGTGTTTGTATTATGTATTGTGTGTGTAATGCGTTGGGTAACTAGTCTGCTGGTGGTTGCTTATTTTATTGGATATTTACTATATATAGTGTCTTGTACTAGTAGATTATTTTCTTTTGGTTGTATTATTGAATTGATAGTGTTTTCCGTAAAATGTGGGCTGTTCCTAGTAGGGCTATTTATTGGACTGTGCATTGTTGAGGATACAAGTATAGCTTCTACATTTTTGTTCATATGGGCTTTTTTTATCATGCCCAATTCCCCAATTATTAATGATATTGTTTTCACCTTCATGCCCCACGTTTTGAATAAGTCCATTTCGGTGTATTTGTACTTGACAATTTTTTCAGCTCCTTTTGGAGAATATTTTGTTCAGAAGAGACCGCAATGTCTATCAATAAGCAGGTACTTTCTTCGAAATCTTTGATTATTATGTCTGGGTGATTAGCTGTAATTTCTTTGCCCGTTTGAACAGGCATATCCCAGATGATTGTGGATTGGTCGTTGATTTGTGCCTTACTTGTTACATGTTTATATTATTTCTTGTGAAATTCATCTGCATTTACACCCATATGTTTCGCGGCATATTGCAGCAGGTCTTCATCACTATTTATCGAGTACTCAGCAAGCATTCTCCTTTCACTCGTTATGTTTGGCTTTTGCTTTGTATTAGTACAAGTTAACTCTAAATCTCACCCACAGACCTCAAGTGACAACAAGTTAGAATTTCAAGTTGGTGTTATGACTAGGGCACCATATATTTGGTTTTGCACAGAGTATTGTTCTAGAGAATCTGTCAAAATATAAGTAAATTAAAAATTTGTTTTAAAAGTAATTTATATTATACAATTTTTATTATATTTTATTTTATCTAGTTTCAGCTCACGAGCTGTGGCCGTGCTGGGGCACCGCCAAGATGAGAGTCTGATGTTAAGATAACAGTAAAAGGCGTTTGCTGTTATGTACTTTTAAGAGTATTTTGACACTGTTTACAGATTAAAATATTTTGGGCATTACATAGAAACTATTTTACGTAGGATATGGGCAGTTCCCATGAGCACTATTTTTCGAATTTCTTCCAATTTTAGATTTCCTGATATCTGAGATAGGTAGCAATCAGCCCCAGTTGCTATAATTCCTCGGCCACCTATGACAACAGGTATCGTTTGAGGTTCCATATTTTGCCACTTTCTATTTCAAAGTCTTTATACTTGCTCAGTTTCTGGTAGGTCTGGTAGCTCCTTGTAAGTAGGCATTGATCTTGGGTTCCTACGGTCAACCCTTCTGTCTCTGATTTTGAACCAAAAGAAATTAGCCACTGATGAGTAAACGCTTTGTTAACATCGGTATTATTAGCTCTCTTTGGGTATTGAGAGGTTTTTCTTGCCATTTATCAGTAAGAATATCTAAGGAAGCAGTTTTAGTACAGGTTTTCTTATACTCAGCTTTTCCTGTGCTTCTTTCCAGTATGTCTAATTCTGAGATTTGTTGTATTTGGAATTCGTTTAGATATTTTTTTGCCTGTTATTTTACTGAGTATGATTTCGTGATTTCATGCTTTAAATCCATGTTTTAAAATCCAATCATCAAAGTTTTTCACGTAGATGTTTAGGCCAATTGTGGTAATCTTCATTGTTAATTCCAGGTGTGAAAGTCCACGGCCACCCTCTTGTCTTAGCAGATAAATTCGTTTTATACCTGTCTTAGGATGGTGCATTCTATGCTCTGTCACACACTTTTCATATTTTTCACGACCGGTATGGCTAAAGTATTGATCGTTTCGATCCTGTTTCTTGCATTCAGCCCTGTTTTGAGTATTTCCCTAACCATGCAATAGCATTCTTTTCTTACCATTTCTCTCATCATTGAATGTTTAATTCCTTGAACTTCAAATACCCTTAGGTATTTGTAGCTCTCCGCTGGTTCTAAATCCTTTATGACATTCTGCTGGTCAAGATTAACGTTGGATGTTTCTATCATTTATCCTTTGATAAAGGTGGCTTTTGCACATTTATCGAAACCAAATTGTATGCTCATGTCATCACTGAATTACTTAATAATTACTAGTAAGCCCTGTGGTTGTTGGTCATTTTTTGCAAAGAGTTTTAAATCCTCCATGTAAGAGAGAGGTATTAAGGATAGACAAAAAAGGAATTGTGATGGAGAGACATCCTGGAAAATGCCACATGAAATTTTTACATCACCAGCATTTAGAGTTTCATCGTCACTGTTCGAAGTTAGTGTGGTTCTCCATGATCTCATACTTACAGACAAAATGTTTCGCAGAATAGGCGCTATTTTATATATTTCCAGGCATTTCTTAATCAAGCTATGTGATAGGTTATCAAAATCCTTTTTATAGTCTATCCAGGCTATTGACAAGTTTTTGTGTCGTTTGTGACAATATTCTAAGATCATCTTATTGATGAGTAGCTGATCTTTACAACCATAGAACTTACGTTTACATCCTTTTGGTTCATTAGGGAATATGTCACTCTCTATTAAAAAACTATAGGTATATTCAGTCAAGGCAGATGATAGTATTTTGTACATTATTGTTAAGCAGGTTATGGGTCTATAATTTTTTAGTTCATTTGTTTCTTCATGTTTTGGAAGTAGGAATATTACACCATTAATTAGCCAAGCGGAAATCATACTAGGTTGTTACAAAACCTTGTTGTAAGGTTTTGTTAGTAGTTCATGACTGTCTGGGAAGGCATTCAATCAGAAGTTATAAATGTTATCCTTTCCTGGAACTTCCATTTGCTTGCCTTCCTGAGAGCAGATTTTACAACCTCTACCTTGACGCTCTCCCACTGTTGATCTTTTAAGAAGTCTAAGTTAGCAGATATTCTATCAATCCAAGAGGCCTTTTTATTGTTTTTTGTTCTGCCCAAATTTTATTCCAAAATTCCAGCATTTCTTTTGACGGTAACTGGTATTTTCTCTATCTTCCCTTAAAAAAGTTTTGGTTATTTTTGAACATGTTGTTCTTGAAGAATCTAACGCGCTTTCACACCGTGTTATGCAGGAAACTTTAGCACATACCTTTTGCTTTATAGTTTCTATGGTGGTATCGCTGTCAGGTATGGTTTTCATACTATACTTTTTGTTTAATTTTTGGATAATTCTTGTTAAACTTGATGTTTTTTAAACATTCTATGTCAAATCTAAGTACCTGATTTTGTTATTATTATTATTATTATTATTATTATTATTATTATTATTATTATTATTATCATCATTATTATCATCATCATCATCATTATTATTATTATTATTATATTATTATTATTATTATTATTATTATCTACCATATACGTACACTCACACTGCGTAATGTATACTAATATATAAAACCGTAACACAAGTGAAATGTGGGTATTATGGAGAAGGAAGAACAGTAGCTCAGAAAGCCAGGGAAAGATCCTTGTTTGGAATATCATTCTAGGAGTATATCCGAAAAGAAATAATCTGAGAACAGAGTTGCAGTGAACGACGTGATCATCAAATACTGAAAGAACAAGTTCTGCAGGTCCAGAAATGTTGCGGAACTCACAGCTAACAAGTGCAATAATGTAATAATCGAAAGGAAGGAAGGAGATAAATTGAAATCCTGAAGAGTCCGAAAAATTCCAGCAAGTATTATTAAATATATGGATCAATAATAATAATAATAATAATAATAATAATAATAATAATAATAATAATATAATAATAATAATAATAATAGTAGTAGTAGTAGTCGTAGTAGTAGTAGTAGTAGTAGTAGTAGCAGCAGCAGCAGTAGCAGCAGTAGCAGCAGTAGCAGCAGTAGCAGCAGTAACAGTAGTAGTAGTAGTAGTTGTTGTAGTTGTTGATGTAGTAGTAGTAGTAGTAGTAACAAGAAGAAGAAGAAGAGAAGAAGAAGAAGAAGAAGAAGAAGAAGAAGAAGAAGAAGAAGAAGAAGAAGAAGAAGAAGAAGAAGAAGAAGAAGAAGAATGGTAATATCGAAGACAACTGGAAAGGCAAACTCCTGCATAGAAAATACCTTAACTGCTCATCCAAACCAGATATTGATCAAAATCTAACACACCAATGGCTACAAGGGACATGTCTGACAAAGGGAAACAGAAGGTTTTGTTATTCCAGCGCAAGATTGGAGCTTACCTACCAGAAATTACCATTCAAACGTCCTTAAAGATGGATCTGACCCCTCGTTCAGAATTTGCGGAAAAATCACAAAGACAATTGATCATATTGTTTATGGTTGCCCACTCCTCGCTGAAAAGGAGTACCTCAAAAGACATGACAAACTAGGGCAGTACATCAACTGGGATGCTTGCAATAGAGTCCCATGATAAGCGGTACTGGCACCGTCCAGAGGATGTAGGAAACGGTGAGGCCATCACCATCCTTTGGAACTTCCCAATACAAACGGGCAGAAAAACTGACTCCAATCGACCAGACATTGTGATCAAGGACTACAACAGAGGAACCTGTCAGTTAATATGTCTGTCCCACAAGATCAAAATGTCTCAAGACAGAAATACGAAAAGCTTTCTCACTATAAAAATCTGCAAATTGAAATCACAAAAATGTGGAAGCTTAGTACTACGATAATCCAGGAGTAATTGGTGTATTGAGAATGATAAAGAAGAGAGCTGAGAAATATATTAAGCAACACTCTGGTAACTCCAATCTCAGTAAACTACGAAAGATAACCTTAATGGGTACAGCCCATAGACTACGGAAAGCAGTCTCCATCTAAAGTGGAATAAATGTGGAGATAATTTTAGCATGCATAGCAAAACAAAAGTGCCCTGGCTGCTCTTGGCTCCGTATGATGCCCGGTACTAAGGCAGCTGAAATAAGTTATAATGAAAGGAATCAACAGCAACAACAACAACAAATACAACAGTAGTAGTAGTAGTAGTAGTAGTAGTGGTAGTAGTAGTAGTAGTAGTAGTAGTAGTAGTAGTAGTAGTAGTAGTAGTAGTAATAAAATAGATCAATTACTCTTAAGTAAAATGATAGAGCATTGCCGGAGCAAGAAGAACCTGAGAATAGCGTGGATAGACAACAGGAAAGCGTTTTATAGTGTCCCACATTATTGGCTACTCAAGGCCCTTCAGAAATATAAGACTTCTCCTGTCGTCTCTAAATTCTTACAAGGTAGCATGGCCAAGTAGAACACAAGTCCCCTTCTAAACCATAGTAATGAGATGAGCTAAACTAACAGTATCAATATCAAACGAGGCATCTTTCAAGGTGACTCCCTTTCCCCCATTACTCTTTTGCATGGCACTGATCCCACTCTCAATCGAACTAAATAACACCAGGTATGGGTTCAACGTTTACAATACAAAAATAAAATATTTGTCTTGTTGTCGTATTGAAGCTGTTTGCTAGAAATGACGAAGAGCTAGTAGGGCTGGTAACAGCTTTTAAAGAGTTCAGCAATGACATTAAGATGAATTTTGGCCTTGAAAAGTGCGCTAAAGCAACTTTTGTAAGAGGCAAGCTCAGGCTAACAACTTCCATTAAATTAGATAGCGAAGACAAGAAAACTACTAACTTCTAAGAACATGCACCACCCAAAAGCAGATGTCTGTACCTACCTAGACGTTATGGGGAAAGAGCAATGATACAGGTATAATTATGCTATAAGACCTCCACAATAGCAATGAACAGGTACTTATCCAGTACAGAGAAGTAGACGCTGCGATTTGTGTGCAAACACAAAAGCAGCAAAAAATCGCATTCTATTGTCAAGGAAGCTTGCAATTTCGCAAGGGAACTTGGTATTAATCCTGAAATATTTGAAGAACCTGAAACCACTACCGCAAAACAAGCAAAATGAGTCAAGCAGACTGTAAAAAGAACGGACAGAAACAAATTGAGGAGCGGTTGAGCCAGAGGCCTCTGCATGGAAAATATATACTTCGAAGTCGAAATGCTGATATAGATAAAGCAACAACCCTTCAGTGACTGAGAAGCTCAGCACTAAAAGCAGAGACTGAAGGTTTCGTATCGACGGCACAAGATCAAAGCCTACTTACAAAAAACTACCAGGCTAACGCTCTTCAAAACGGTTCTGACCCTAAATGCAGATTCTCCGACACATTTGACGAAACAATAGGCCATCTCCTCTCGGGATGTCCTGTATTGACACCAAACGAATACAAAAATCACCACGATAGTTGAGGACAGTATTTACACTGGAAAATATGTAAACACTACAAAATCAACACTACTGCTTAATGCTTTGACCATTAACCCGAGCCAGTCGTTGAAGGTAAAAACGTTACTATCCTCTGGGATTTTCCAGTCAACACTGACAAAAAGATCCAGACTAATCGGCCAGACATAATTATTGAAGAGTAGGAAAATACTTGTAGACTAGTAGATGTAAGTCTTCCCAATGATAAAAATATATCTGTAAAGGAATTTGACAAACTAAGTTAGCATAAGGACCTGGAAATTGAAATACGAAAGATGTGGCATCTTAAAGCGAGAACTGTCCTATCATTGTAGGAGCCCTAGGTATGATAAAAAAAAGGGATGTCAGAAACACCTACATAAGATCCCAGGAGAACCATGTCTCAGAGAAATCCAAAAGATTGTACTGATAAGTACTGCCCATATCCTTAGAAAAACCCTATCAATTTAAATGTCTGTGTTGTATTACATGAAGATATTTCACTACTTCCCCTCCCCAAGCTTTCAGTCACACTATAACATCTCTTATCTTGCACTAGCCTCAGGATGCTGGGTGTGTCTCCACAAGTGACTGTAACATGCAGATTAAAAGTAAATACTACTACTACTACTACTACTACTACTACTATTACTAATAATAATAATAATAATAATAATAATAATAATAATAATAATAATAATAACTGAGCAAGTATAAAGATCTGGAAATAGAAATCGGCAAAATGTCGAACCTCAAGACTAAGACAATACTTGTTGTTATAGGTGCCCTAGGAATGACAGCAAACGGGGCTGATTACTACCTGCCTCAGATACCAGTGTGTCCGCAAGGATAGGAACAATGGCAGTAGTGGTGGTAACTAGCGATATCCACTGCTGCTGTAATTGCTTAGAAGAGGTAATTCTAACGGTAATAATGACAGTTTATAATAGTGGCAGAAATAATAACAGCTTCTACATCAGCCACACAAGGTTCAGTACTAATGATGATAATGTAGCACAAAAATGTATTATGAAACAAAAAAGGAAAATTAAAACTACACCAAATCGCTTGTGCTATGGTTACTCTAGAATCGCGTTTCGCACAAGGGCGAGAGCCAGCCTGGGTTCAAAACATCAGCCACTGACACAGATTTTTCTCTGAATACGAATCAGGATCGTCACCTGAACGGGAACTGCCCCACCACCAAACACACCACAGTAAGAAAAACGTAAGAGGATCAAATGGGCCCACGATGAGTACAAGGAAGTGGTACATGCTTATTACTATGCATTTGGTAGGCCACGTGAAAAGAAACACTCTTATCAAATGTCGAAATATAAGACAGAAAGGAAATGAAGAATAAGATGAAGAGAGAAGCTCTTCGCATGTCTCAATTGAAAACCTGCCTTCTAACCATAACACGCAAAAGTCAGAAGAAATAAATTAAAATGAACCTGATAAAGATAACGAGAAAAGTGGTAAAGAAACAGTATTTGAAGACCACACAGTTTCTGATGAACGCAAAGCGTCTATGATAGAAACGAAGCAGAAAATAAGGAATAATTTTGCAGTTGCAAGACATGCAAATATGTATGAGAGTGAACCACTTATTAAACTCTCAAATGCAATCCAAAATAATTAAAAAATAAACAAATAAAAATCAGTAACTATGTAACAACAAATCATACAATTAAAACCTGATAATCCTGAGTTAAATGAAATTATTTACGCATCTGCTAAGACAATTGAAACCAGTAATAATTGAAAAAGAGATTGAATTAATGAACGATGTAAATATCAATATCAAATTAACTAATCTTTGAAAACAATGTAAATTTCGAAAAGAAGACAAACGAAGAGCAAATGAAGATCCTCACAAAGAGAACTGCAACAAAACGTGCAAGCCGAAGCTCAGAGAATACGAAGATTTGAGAAGAGAAACAAGTTTTACAAGCGAAATAAGCTGCTCACATCTAATGAGAAAACATTCTTCAGAGAAATAAAGAAAATCGACAGAAAAACCCGTAAGCTGCTGACTTGCAATAAGATGCATCAACCAAAAGTAGATGCATTTCCCAAAGGCAGAGGCAGGCGGACCAAGGAGGTCGAGGCTTGATCTCAATTTGAAATCTCGCACTGTAATTGGACTGGCAAAATATATTGATACATCTAACGACTGGATGCTAGAACTCGTTGTAAACCACAAGAGACAAGAAGCTTCATTCTGTTATGAAGGAGAGAAAAAAGTTTGCTAGTGAGTTTATGCATAATATCCTGGTTGGACAGCATGATGGAAGTACGGCAACTGTAGTTGCTAAGAAGATGAAATCTATAGCAAAGCAAAATGCGTTTGAACATTTGGCTGATAGATGGGAAAAAATCTCTACATGGCAAATATGTAGCCCCCTAGAAAATAAGCTGATGTAGACCAGAAGCACACTCATCACTCGCTATGGAGCTCAGGGCTAAAAGCAGATAATATTGCATAATATGAATATTATTCATAGTATTCAATGTAATATTGTAATATTAATAATAAGGCGGCGAGCTGGCAGAATCGTTAGCACGTCGGGCGAAATTCTTAGCGGTATTTCGTCTGCCACTACGTTCTGAGTTAAAATTCCGCCGAGGTTGACTTTGTCTTTCATCCTTTCGGGGTCGATTAAATAAGTACCAGTTACGCACTGGGGTCGATCTAAATCGACTTAATCCGTTTGTCCGTCCTTCTTTGTCTTCTCTGTGTTTAGCCCCTTATAGGTAGTAAAGAAACAGGTATTTCGTCTGCGGTTCCGTTCTGAGTTCAAATTCTGCCGAAGTCGTCTTTGCCTTTCATCCTTTCGGGGTCGATTATATATGTACCAGTTACGCACTGGTGTCGATATAATCGACTTAATCCGTTTGTCTGTCCTTGTTTGTCCCCTCTGTGTTTAGCCCCTTGTGAGCAATAAAGATATAAATTTAATTATATTATTGGATTGTCAATAGATTATCTCTATATTTAATTAATCTATATATATATATAGATTAATTGTTTGATAGATAGATAGATAGATAGATAGATAGATAGATAGATAGATAGATATGGGTAGGTGGATGTGTGTGGGGTTCATGTATATACGTGTGTGTTTGGCTGTGTTTATTCCCCCCCCCCCGTTTGGTGTGTTTACGTACCCTTAACTTAGCGGTTCGATATAAAAATCTGAAAGACTATGTACTAGGCTTAAACAGATAACTAGTGATGGCGATTTACTCGACTTAAAATTCTCCAAGGAGGGATATTCCAACATATGGCAATCCACGCCCTTCATCAAATAATCGAAAGAAAAGAGTGAAAGATGGTCCAGGGAAGATAATAAAGAAGTTCTTAAGGCCTTCTATCGTGCTCTGTATTTCCCCACAATTAATTCCAATTCTGAACAAGCCTACCTAAATTGGAGAGAGAAGCATCTTGAAATAAGATCCTGCATAGATAGTTACAAGTTTGCCAAAGTCAGAAGAACCATTATCAAAATGAAATTACTGACTGAATTACAGATTGATCAGATTAAAGGATTAATGGATAAAAGGAATGAAGATGCAGCTAAAGAAGGTATTATTGAAGAAATAATTACAGACCAGCCATGGTCTGATGAAAACGCAGTAATGACAGAGTGTATGTAGCGAATAAGTAAAGTGAAATACTTTCTGAGCGAGCCATACATATCATGGATGATGAAAAATCAAATAGATGAAGAAAGTCTCACAGAAATTGACCCAACTGAACTAGAAGATCTAAAACGTCAAATCATGATTGAATTGCTGAAAAAAAGGAAGCCAGTGCCGATGAACATGATGACACTCTTTTAAATATTCACAACTCTGACCGAAACCTGAAATTAAATGATAAAATCCGCCTTGCCTTTAAAGATATAATTTCAACTAATGATGTTGATATTACAGATCTCTGTCATCTTTATTATGCATCTGCTCAGATCTTAACGATTTTATGTGGTGTAAAGATTAGAAAGCAAAAACATTTCAATAAAAAGCCTATTTGACAAGCCCTTGTAATGATGGTAAAAAAAAGGGCTGATTGTTATCTATTTCAGATACCAAGAAATCCAAAAGTGACAGAAATTCAAAAAATAGTGCTGATAAGAACATATCCTACGGGGAGTATCGTCTATGTCATTCCAAAAACATTTTGATCCGTAAGTATTATCAAAAGTACTTTTAAAAGTACCTTATATCAAACACCTTTTGCTGCCATTTTAAGATCACGCTATCATCTTATCATCAAATTAATTCTGAAACAAACTTAATTTTTTTCTGGTTTGACAGAAATTCTGCAGAACGATATTCCAGGTGAAATATTATTAATGCCAACTTGAACTTCTAATTTGTTGTCTCTTGTAATATCTAGGTGAGACTTGGAGTCAGCATGTACAATAGCAAAGCAAAAACCAAACGTATCGTATATAACAAAACGCAAATTGTTACCTGTCGGTCACGCTATATGGAAAGAAGAGTAAACAATAAACGAAAGCAGATGGCAACATTTAAAGGCTTTGCTCCGATGACGCTGATAAACTCAGAAATTTTATCGTAAATTGTATTTACTTTATCAGTTTATCTCTCTCTCACTATTTCTCTCATGTGCGTTCGCGCAGAGACGTGCGCACACACACACATTTATATATATATATATATATATATATATATATATACATGCCTACATACATATACAGATATATATAAGCAAAACAAATATATACAAATGCATATATATGTAGGCACGCACGCACACGCACGCGCAGAAAACTTTTTGGTGTATGCTTATACAACTTAGTTGTACGAGCGAAAGGAAAAAAATAGGAAAAAAATCAGAGAATAACAAGTGGGGGAAGTAAAAGGGTAAAAAGAAGAAAAAGAAATAAAAGAAAATGGAACAGAAACTTAGACAGAGAAAGGAGGGAAATAGATAGAGGTAGAGAGAGTGAAATGATTGGCGTTCCTGTAAGTATCTAATTAAAGTTGGATACTTTGCTCAGCTTGCGAAACGCACACACAAAATTAATACAAGCATGCAGTTCTATATTTAAGAGATGAGGAATTATGTACATTATTTACATTATTTACATTTGACGGATATTTGTCCTCATCTTCTTTGTTGTTAACACAACTTTTCAGCTGATATACCCTCATCAGGTGGCTTGGGGAAATTTCGAAAGTGGGTTCTCATTCCTAAGGTATTATTATTATTATTATTATTATCATTATCATTATTATTATTATTATTATTATTATTATTATTATTATTATTATTATTATTATTATTATTATTATTATTATTATTGTTGTTGTTGTTGCTGTTGTTGTTGTTGTTGTTATTCAGGTCACTGCCTGGAATCGAACGCGGAATATTGGGGTTAGTAGCCCGCACTCTTAACCAATACGCCATATCCCTGTGGGCATGATAATAATAATAATAATAACAACAACAACAACAACAACAACAACAACATCGAAATATACCTTAGGAATGAGAACCTAGGTTCGAAATTTCCCCAAGACACCTGCAGAAACGTTGCGTTAACAACAAACAAGATGAGGACAAATATCTATCAAATGTAAATAATGTAAATAATGTACTACAAACATACCTACAAATACACACACATAGACACGCATACAGATATACAAAATGCATGTGCGCAAACACATGCCCACACGTATATATATATATAATATATATATATACATACATACATATGTATATATATATATATATATATATATATATATATATGTATATATATTTACACATACGTATATATACACATCCACATACATACATATACATACATACACATACTTACAATACTTACATGCACATATATAGAGAGAGACATATCTTCACATCAACATAAATATATGCATGATAACATATTCAAAACTTCTTAAGGCAACTGGAAATCCCATGCAAGATTGATGTCTTGCAAAAATCAGCCTTACTGAGCACGGCGCACATCTTAAGGAAAGTATTATCTGTTTGAGGATCTTGTTGTGACCAGATAGATGACTAAAGACTCCGGTGCATTTTTACTTACAGTGTTACGAAGGAATAATAAGTATGATAATAATAATAATAATAATAATAATAATAATAATATAATAATAATAATAATAATAATAATAATAGTAATAATAATAATGATGATAATAATAATGATAATAATAATAATAATAATAATAATAATAATAATAATAATAATAATAATAATAATATTAATAATAATAATAATAATAATAATAATAATCGCAAGACCAAGCTTTGGCCACGAAATGAAGAGTCAACCTTAGGAATGAGCCTGTGACTCCGCTGCGCCTCATCCGCAATAAAATGGATGAAACCATTGCCCATATCACGAACGAATGCCCTAAACTTGGCCAAAAGCACTATAATTTCTGGCGACACGACCAGGTAACGAAAGTGCAACATTGGAAACTGTGCAAAAAGTGGGAGCTAGGGAGAGACAAGATGTGGTATGAGAACAAACCACAGAGAGTGGAGGGATGATTCGGAGACGTGTAAAAGCATCTGCGATTTCCCAATCCAAATAGATCAGGGACTAGAGCATAACAGACCGCATCTAGTGGTGGGGCATGAGGTGCTCCACATATGCTACATATGCTGAATCGTATGTGACGGCGATACAACGAAGTAAGTCCTACTGCGTAAAGTCTAAGTGAGCACGTGACCTGTTGTAAGTTGAACAGAAGCAAATCCTGGAATCACATCTTAGTGGTTTCGAAAACATCATAGTTTGGATAGGATGGGTAATATTGTGGGTGACAAAGCAGAGAAAATTTACGATCTACTGATAAGGAGGAAAGTTCTTGAAATTTGAGATTTGTCTTCAAACCTCAAGATATAACCCTGCTAATTAAACTAAGATGAACTAGCTTAATGATGATGATAACGAAGATGATGATTATAACGATGACGATGGCGTTGGATGATGATGATGATATTAAATAATAAAGATAATAATAATAGTTTCAAATTTTAATACAAGGTCATTGATTTCGGGGCACGAGGTTTGTCAGTTATATCGACCCCAATGCATAACTGGTACTTATTTTATCACCACCACCCTCCCAAAAGGTAGAGTCAACCTTGGCGGAATTTGAACTCAGAACGTAAAACGGACAAAATGCTGCTTCGCATATTATTCAGCGTGCTAACAATCCCGCCACCTCGCTGCCTCAATAATAATAATAATAATAATAATAATAATAATAAAAAGGAGGAGAAGAAGAAGAAGAAGAAGAAGAAGAAGAAGAAGAAGAAGAGAAGAAGAAGAAGAAGAAGAGAAGAAGAAGAAGAAGAAGAAGAAGAAGAAGAAGAAGAAGAAGAAGAAGAAGAAGAAGAAGAAGAAGAAGAGCCATTGCTACTGGAAGCACAAGGCCTCAAATTTGGGAGAAGAGATTAAGTCGATTATATCGGCCCCAGTGCTCAACTGGTTCTTATTTAATTAATCCCGAAGGATGAAAGGTAAAGTCGACCTCGGCGGAATTTGAACTCAGAACGTAAAGACCGCACCTGGCAAAGGTTTCAAGTTTCTTTATATATCAGCAGTAAGAAGTACATGCTTCTGCCCCATTAAAAAAAAACTGCTCAGAATACAAGCTTTGCATATACTTATTATAGTTTTCAGAATGACACCGTGTCCCATTCCACAAACGATGAAGCCGTTTTCTAAAGGCACTTGCAGCCTTAGAAATTCTAATATTGATTTCGTCATTAAGAACACTCTTAAAGTTTAATCTACTTCCAAGATATTTAAATGTCCTGACCCATTTGAGAGGCTTATTATCAATCACCGCATCTGAATCTTGTGTATGTTCCGTTCCAGGCTTTCATTGGAATAAAACTTCAATCTTCTTGATGCTGATAAGTCAGTTTAAATGCACGAGCTGCGGCAGCAAAACTGGTGAACGTTTCCTGAATTCCATGAAATGTATGAGAAATCAAGGCACAATCAGCAGCAAACAGACCATCACGTCGAATCTCTTCCTTGGTCTTTTACTATGATCTGAAACCTTACCCTTTTAGATTTCGTGAATGTTGGTCTGTGCGAGATTGGAATTTTACACATTCATGGTAAATCCTAAAAGCATGTGGGGGAACATCATTGAGAAGAATATGGAAAAAGAGTACGGAAACTAAAACACATCCCTGTTTGGTTCCAGTGTCAACAGAAAATGCCTCTGAGCATTGACTGCGGGGCATCCCTGTTGCCATCATTCCTTTTTGTGCACTGATACTTTTACTCTTATCATTTTATCAGGAAGACTAGCTTTTGGCAAATTTTCCAGAGAACCTCACGATTCACTGTATCAAAGGCTTTGGTCATGTCGACAAAGACCGCATACAAGTTAGTATTTTGTCCACATGCTTTACAAGTGGTATGATAATAATAATAATAATAATAATAATAATAATAATAATAATAATAATAATAATAATAATAATAATAATAATAATAAGGAAAACTGATACAAATAGCGGCAAAACACGAGCAAAACAAAAAACTGTTCTCAGTATTTAAGGAAGCTGACAAATACAAACAAGAAATCATACCACCTAATAAATATGAAGAAGAAGAAGAAGATGAAGAAACAACAAAAGCTATAAAACAAATGAAATCTAAACTAAAAATAGAACAGCAACGAACCATGATAAAACGATGGCAAGAAAAGCCCCTTCATGGTAAATACTGGACTAAACTAAACGCAAAAGAAATAGACAAAGAAAAATCCCAGCAATGGTTGAGAAGCTCAGGACTCAAAGCAGAGACAGAGGGATTTTTAATTGCAGCACAAGACCAAAGCCTCCCCACCAGAAATTACCAAAAACATGTAATGAAAAGAAATATTACAAGTAACTGCAGAATATGTGGAGATGGACAAGAAACAATAAATCATATTATCTCTAGCTGCCCAGTCCTGGCTAAGAAGGAATATATTCACAGACATGACAGAGTTGGAACCTACATACATTGGAAGCTATGCCAACATTATGGAATAACAACAGAAAAACGATGGTATAGGCACACACCAGAAAAGGTCACAGAAAACGAGAAAGCAACCATACTCTGGGATATGCCGATACACACAGATAGAGAAATTAAGGCCAACAGACCAGATATAGTTGTCACAGATCATGAAGAAAAAAATGCTTTCTAATTGATGTATCAATACCGGCAGATGACAACGTTTCTCTAAAAGAAATGGAGAAACTTTCAAAAAGAAGAAGTTTGTAAACGAAGGAGAATAAATCTGGGAATGGCCTAGAATGACTATCGCGAAGCTTCTGATATGATTCCACATTCGAGGATCATCGAGTGTTTAGATCCGTTTGGAATTACGAGGAATGTAGCGTATATGGAAAAGGGTGGTGGGATGAAAAACGGAACTAACATCCTACGGAAAATGTATGGGTACCCTGGATATCAGAAAAGGGATATTCCAGGGTGATAGCCTATCTCCGTTGCTTTTTGTTGCCTGCATGATACTCCCGACCTTGGTTCTCAGGAAAACACACTTGGGGTGTCAACTAAAGGAAAAATACCAAGTAACCACCTCCTCTTCATGGATGATTTGAAACTGTATGGCAAAGATGAGACACAAGTCTAACTGGGCCCCACCTGCTAGGTCATGTGCTGTTATCTTGATATGAGATCACCATGTCGCGCACGTATGGTTTTGATACATATACCCGGTAGTCATGATGAGTATACTGGGCTTCGTATATTTTACCCCAGTGTCACTTTGATGGCATGCACTGCTCTCTCACTCAATAATAATATTATTATTATTATTATTATTAATAATAATAATAATAATAATAATAATAATAATAATAATAATAATAATAATAAGGACCCCTCGGCTTTTAGTAATAATATAATTATAGTAATAGTTGTGGAACTATAGTAGTGAACAAGTAAATAATAAGATAGAGATTATAGTAGTAATACTGAAATAATAATAGTGAACAATAATTATCTAGAATGATTAACAAATGGTATTGTGAAACCATCGAGTCCTCGGTGACTAAACTGGCAACCCCACTAAGTTTGCTTGGTTCGTAGGATGGACTTACGACTAAAAACAAGACCCAGCAAAGGGCAGAGGAACTTAAAAGAGTCAAAGGCATTCCGGAAAGAGGTAGACACAGCTCGTGAACCTTGGTTGGCAGTCTGAGAAGGTGTACTCTGATTTCAAATACGGTGTAGATAAGATTCCTTAGTCACAGAGGTCCAGCCCGACTCCTACGAGAAACCAACAGGAAAAGTTTGGGAATAGGCGAGTATCCAAATAACCAGTGCTTCGGGTAGGCTGTACTCGTTAGCCTTGGGTGGCAGTCCGTCTAGGAGATGGAACATTCCGTGCCCCAAACCAGGGGAGCAACGACCCATGACTACCTTGATAAGAGATGGTGTCTCGATAAAAATAACGATTGGTAGTAACGTAAAAACACACCTCATTTGTGAGTGAAAATGCCAAGAAAAATAAATGACGATAACGGTGTGAATGGAATTAGAACCAATGTTAAGGTGCCGCACCCGTCATGTGCCCCACTGTGCAGCAGGGTTGACTCGGTCGTAATCTAACAACTGCTAGCCATACTACTAGATACAGTCCTTGCACTAGTTAAATTATGCAACGTGCTCGAAAACGCGAGTGGTCTGTTGATATGAGCCAATAGACGATCCAGAGCCATGAAGAACCCTTGCTACACAAGAATAATGGCAAATGTAAAGTCGTCGAAAAAAGGTCATTAGAATTTTAGAAGCAGCTGGGTATGTTTGAGATTATTGAAAATAGACTTATGAATCAGATACGAATAATTTGTAATAGAGGCTTTCTTAATGAGGCACAGTTTCAGACAATAAGGAAAAGAATCTGTAGTGGTGAGAATCTCGAGGAGAATAATATAGGTCAGGATCAGCGAATGCTTAGACGAGGTGAATTTGTAGTGGAAGACAGGCCGGCCGATCAGTATAACGTAGAAAACCCTGAAATAAAGGATATGATTGAGGGACAGGGAACCCTTAGGAAAATAATTACAACAACAGAGACCAAGCCAGTGATCTAGGAAGCTTCGGCTATAATAAGAAACATGCAACCCAAAACGTTGATGAGATTCTGAAACACATTCTGACAAAAGATCTATCAGAAACAAGGGACTTGATCAGATCTGCTTCAATTTTAGTAGGTGAACTAGTTGGAAAGAAAGAGAGGAAAGTAGGCAGAGAGAAGGAGCCATGGTGGAAGCGGAGAATTGAAGGCGATATTCTAACTTTATGTAAAGATCGGAGCCGCAAAAAAAAATTGGGTCAAAAGATCGATGGAAAAATGGAAAAGAAAGTGCAAGGGCATATCTTGACGCGAAGTACCGAATAGAAAAGGAAGGGTTCAAAACTGCCATCGAAACCCAAAAACATATATCGCAGTTCCATCAAAACCGGTTATTCTCAAGCAACCAGACTTTTAAGGGCTTAGGAAGAAACACAGAAGATAATACATCTCCTGAAGCGGAAGAAGCCCACCAATTTTGGAATGATAACTGGGGGGGGGGAATAAGTTTCTCACAACCAAGGTGCTGAGAGGATTCATTCCGTGAGATCCGAACTCCATCATCCGGAGTCTCCACAACAAGACCATGTGCGCATAACAACAGAAGATGTTCTTGCAAGGATATCAAAACTGCCAAACTGGAAAGCGGCAGGACCAGACAGAATTCATGTCTACTGGCTCAAATGGTCAATACACAAGAGAATTGCGTTGCAACTAGACAATTGCCTACAGAGCGGTGCAGTTCCGGAGTGAATGGTAGAGGGAAGAACGACATTGTTAATGAAAGATCGGTCAAAGGGCCAATGAGGTTGGCAATTATTGACCCATTGCTTGTCTTAACCTCCTATGGAAAGCATTAACAGGTACCATCGCAGGGAAAATATATACGTTCCTTGCGAAAAGCAATCTTCGGCCAGTAGAACAAAAGGGATGCCGAAAAGGATCCAGGGGCAACAAGGACCTCTTTGTGATAAAGAAGCTTATTATGAAGAACTGTAAACGGTACCAAAATAACTTATGTACGGCCTGGATAGACTTCAAAAAGGCTTACGGCATGTTGCTGCATTCGTGGATTTTGGAAACACTCGACATGTGTGGAATAGATGAGAACGTGTGTGCACTGATTAAGAACAGCATGCCCAGTTGGAAAACGTCTTTCCCGTAACAAATAGTACTCTTATTCACCTCTGTTATTTGTAATAGCCTGATCCCATTTTCTATAGTCCTACGTAAAATCAACGTGCACTATAAGCTGAGAAAGTATGGACCTCGTCTCAACCACCTTCTGTTCATGGATGATTTTAAAACTTTTCGCAAAAACAGTCTGAAATGGAGAGGCTGGTTGAGACTGCAAATATACAGTAAGGATATAGGGATCGAATTCGGTATCTCGAATTGTGCAGTGCTTACTTTGAAGCGGCAGGAAAAGAGTAAATTGAGAATGGAACACGCGGATGATGTTGAGCACAGGTATCTTTGGAACCTGGACATGGACAATATCTTGCACAGAGAAATTAAAGACGAGGTTACCACTGCATATTTCAAGCGCCTCAAACTTCTCTTGAAATCGAAGCTCCACTCAAGGAACCTCGTGACTGCCATCAACATATGGGCTGTTGCTGTAGTTCACTATAGTACACCCTTCCTGAGATGGATACAAGCGGAGATTGACCAACTCGATCGCACGACCCGAAAGACAATGACAATGCATTGTACCTTCCACCCTAAGGCAAATGTACACAGACTCTACATGAAAAATGGTATGGGTAGAAGTGGGTTGATTAGCGTACGGGAGTGCATCAACAGTGAAAGAAGAGACGTGGCAAAATATTTGGTAAACAACAATCAAGACCTGCTACAGAGTGCTGCTAGTGCAGAAGGAGTTAACAAAAATGGATTTGTGAG
Organism: Octopus sinensis; assembly: GCF_006345805.1. Taxonomy (NCBI): domain Eukaryota; kingdom Metazoa; phylum Mollusca; class Cephalopoda; order Octopoda; family Octopodidae; genus Octopus; species Octopus sinensis. The sequence goes on from NC_043000.1 coordinate 39,230,731, forward strand.
TGCTCATGAATTCCAATCAAGAACAGCCAGCGAGGGAGAAGAAACGCTACTCCGTATAGAATTATATGGTGAGTTCCATTGGGAAACCAACAAAGACCAGGAACCATCATGGAGGTTGTTCAACACAGGCGACCAGTGATGAAGCGTGTAACAGGAGAAAAGGACGGACATCAAATACAAAGAGAGTAGCGCAGACACATTGAAGAGAAACCTTTGCATGGCCAAATTTGGAGAGCCATTGAAGACGTATTTGGAACAAAATCTAGGGCTTAGTTTAAAAAGGAGCAATTAAAAAAAGGTGAAAGCCGAATTGTAGCAACCCGAAATCAAGAGAAAAAGTGTCAGAAAACTGTAGACTGTGGAACCTGGAACGCGACAATCGCACACATTGTGGAAGAATGCCCTATGTTGGCACAGGAAAAATATAAGAAATGGAGGCATGACCAGGCTGCAAAAGTTTTACACTGGAAACTGTGCCAGAAATGGGGATTCGAAGCTGGAAACACATGGTACAATCATCAAGTTAAAAGAGTATTGGTGTCGGAGATTTTAGGGGACTTTCATATTCAAGCGGACAAGAAGTTAGAAGATAATAGACCAGACATAACAATTATAGATAAGGAAAAGCGAAGTTGCTTACTGATCGACCCATCAGGCAAGTTTGATTCCAGGATCGTAAAGAAAGAGGAAGAAAAACAAAAAAGTATATAATCCCTTAAAATTTGAAATAGGAAGAATTTGCAGCATGCGAACAGTAAAGGTCATGCCTGTAATAATTGTTACATTGGGAAGAATAAGCAAAGATATAAAGAAATGGCTGAAGGAGATTGTAATAGAATGCCCGGTAGAGCTTCTACAGAAATTTTGGCTCTTAGGGAGAGCAAGAATTATCAGGAGGGTTCTAAGCACTTGAAAGACAGCTGAAAATGTGTGGATATCTAAGGTTACAGATAATAACACGCTACTTACATAAACCCTACCAGGAATAAGACCGAGCCTGAGCCGATGCAGTAGCAGGCAGTGGCTCTCATGGCTTCACATCTTTACTGATTGGAAGTATTATCCTGTACATTGCCTTGCCTTGGTATAAAATATGGGTTACAGTAAATATTCTGCTAAATACCACAGATTTGCTTGTCAGTTATTTGACATTAACCAGTTGACCATGTCCCTTAGTGGCTGATGTTATGTGCATTTCTGATCATGAGCAGAAGTAGTAGGAGAGCACCATAGCCATGTGTTGAAAGGAATTCTTAGAGGTCTCGATAATTCACCTTTGGAAACAGATGTTTTGTTCAATATCCTTAAACAATCCTTATTCAGGGACCTCAGGTTACTCGACATGAAGAAAATTTTAACTGGGCTCCAACTGCAAGGTCATGTGTTGTTTATCTTGATATGAGATCACTATGTCGCACACATATGGTTGTGATGCTTAAAATTATAATAATAATAATAATAATAATAATAATATAATAATAATAATAATAATAATAATAATAATAATAATAATAATGAGTAAAATATGGGCTACAGCAAATATTCGGCTCAATACCGCAGATTTGCTTGTCATTTGTTTGACCTTAACCAGTTGAGCATGTCCCTTAGTCGCTTACGATATGTGCATCTCTGATCACGAGCAGAATTAGTTGGGTAGCATCATAGCCGTGTATTGAGGGGAATTTTTGGGGTTGTATATAATTTCACCATTGGAAACATGGGTGTTTCGTTCAATATCCTTGAATAACCCTTATTCTGGGACCTTTTTGAGCGAGATGGTCTACTCGACCCGAAGAAAATTCTAACTGGGCTCCACATGCAAGGTCATTCGCTGCTTATCTTGATATGAGATCACCATGTCATGTATATATGCTTGTGATGCATGTGCCTAGTGTACCCTTATCAGACTGGTAGTCATGATGGGTACACTGGGTTTCGCATATTTGTACCCCAGTGTCACTTTGATGGTATGCACTGCTCTCTCACTCAATAATAATAATAATAATAATAATAATAATAATAATAATAATAATAATAATAATAATAATAATGAGAATAATAGATTATTCTGTTCGACTTAGATGTACCTTAGCAAAAATACCTCAGGAATGAGAACCCATGGCTGGATTCAAGAATCTACCGGACACCTGATGACAGCTGGAGAGTAAGTCAACCGAATCGTTGTGGTAACGACAAACAAGATGAGGATACACACACATCCAATGTAAATAAGATTATTGATATCGTTCTTCCATATTTGCTGAACTTTATTCAAGAGTTTGAGCAGACTTTCTAATCGCAATAATATTCCAGACATGCAATGTATTAAGGTCTCCTACCACACCCACATTTTTACGATGGACATTTTCATCTTTTGTTTTTTTCTGTCAAATAGATGCGAAATATCAAGCATACTTTGAAACCTAATTGAATGCACACCATGAAAAAAGCTAAGTGAAAAATGTCATGTGGTGAATTACAATATTATTTTAAATATCTGGTCATTGACTCGTATTTGGATAACACTCATCCGTTCATTGAATCTGAAAAACATCCATCATTTCTTGAACAGGGGAATCGGCGAGAAAACAGTGGCAAGCTGTAAGTAACTAAACACTAAATAGTGTTTCTAGTTAGATAAAAACACTGTATCTCATTTTTACCAAAAATCTGCCGATTTATTTCATATTCTTATTATTCGCACGACAAAAGAATTTTACTAAACATTTGCATATATATACGAAACAAACAGATCATATCACATTGCTTAATGAAAGAAAATTTATTTCGTCAATCAAAAGATTAAATAGAATTTTTGCAACCATTATAATTTATATTTTCTCCATAATATAGAAGCAAGGAACAAAAATATCTCTCAAGTTTTCAAGTACCAAAGAGTATGTAAGCATGATCTAATTTTCATGAGGTGTTGTAGAAGATAAAGCTGTCAACCAGAAACATCAGATATCTGTTCTCATCATAACACACAAATGTGTCTATTTTTGTATGTATATTTTTATTTTCATATATTTTTATGGAGTTGACTTTCAAAACTGAAAAACATATTAATCCTCTCCGCATTTTTCATGGTTATTTTTGATCGCGAATGTAAAAAATTTTGAAGAATACTTATTTACAACAAAAAATCCTGAAAGCCGCTAAGTTTCTGTATTATTGTTTGTGATAATCGTTATTATTATTGGACTTTGATGTCGCTTCGACGAATAATGGTTCAAAAGGAAAGAACTGTCTCTATGACGTGCAGGTCCCGTTGCAGACATGTATTTTGTATGGCCGAGTTAAAAGAAGAAGTTTTTGCCTACAACACTGGTAATGGAGATAAAAGAGTGAGGTATGGTGTACCCGAAGAGAACACGCTTTATATATTTGAACCAAACCATGACCTTCAAACTGGACAAGCTTTGGTCCAAATACTTCCGACGAAGTGGATTTTTAATTAATAAAGCCAAAACTCTGGTGGTGATTTTAAACTGGGAACTAGACTGTATCAATAACGCGAAATGGAATCCTGCGCATTTTCTGTCACTATAATTTTACTCATTTGATATTTTAGGTTTATATCTCGATAATATTTTTTATATATTTTATCTTTTATTTTTTAGTTGTTCCAGTTATTAGATTGCGGCCATGCTGAGGCATGGGCTTGAAGAATTTTAGTCTAACGAATCGACTCTAGCATGTTTTTTTTCCTGCCTGGTATTTATTCTATCGGCGCCTTATGTCGAATCGCTATGTTACGCGGTCATAAACAAACAAACACCGGTTTTCAAACGGTGGTAGAAGACAAACACAGTCACAAAGATAGATATACATTCACGCACGCTACCGCTCACACACAGCCACACACCTGCACACATATATACACACACACACACACACACACACCACACACACACACACACATATATATATATATGTGTATATATATATATATATATATATATATATATTATATATATATATATATATATATGGAACTGAACACATAACTATGTGGTTGGCAAGCAAGTTTCTTTCCACACAACTCCGCCTGTACCTATGGTAAACGACACTTAGAAAATGTGCCACGGTAGTGGAGTTTTGCAGCATTCGACAATACTTACGCTCAGATATTTAAGGTAGACGAATATTTTGATTAAACATATACAAAAAGACTGCAGTCACCTAGAATCTGTATGAAGTATTGTAATCTGTCTACTTTGTAAAAAGTTTGAAATTTCAAGAGATATTAAGCAAATTATTTTAAACGGTAAAACTCTCAAAGAAAAAAATCTGTAAACTGCTGACGGGGAAGTTGATGGCTACGTCAATCTGCGAATATCTTTCATTGATAAGGCCAAGGACGGCCTTGTCAATGACAGCGATATGAACACGAGTGCATTTATGCATCAGAAATCTATATGAATGAATCTCTTATTGTAAATAACACAGTGTTCTTTTTCGTAAAACAACATCCATTTTAAATGTGAGGGAGATGCTTACCAACCACATGGTTCCGGATTCAGCCCAACTGTGTGGCACCTTGGGCAAGTGTCTTCTACTATATATATATATTTTACATTTTTTTAATTTTAAATTTTTTAATTTTTTAATTTTAACTTTAATTTAAATATTTTAAATTTTGAATTTTATATATTATATATTTGTTATTAATTAATTTTATTTCTATGTATTGGTTTATGATTTTCACTGTTTGATTTGCCTATATATATGTATGTATGTATGTATGTATGTATGTATGTATGTATGTATGTATGTATGTTGCGTATGTGTTTTTCCCTCCAACTTGACAACCGATGCTGGTGTGTTTAGGTCCCCCTAACTTAGCGGTTCGGCAAAAAGAGACCGATAGAATAAGTACTAGGCTTACAAAGAATAAGTCCTGGGGTCGATTTGATTCGACTAAGGGCGGTGCTCCAGCATGGCCACAGTCAAATGACTGAAACAAGTAAAAGAATAAAAGAATACTATTTCTATCGCAATTATTTTATAAACAACAGGTTTAAAACATCGCTTGGATAGAGAATACTCTTAGACTGCCAAAAATTTCTGCCATGATTACAGAAGCTGTGAGTTCGTGTCCCATGAGGAGCCTTAATATTTTTCCAAACGCGGGTGCTTTTCAATTAAATCGTCTTCAAATTATTAATTATTGCGTTAGTTACTTCGAGTTCTAAAACAATTTTTTTTGACACTATTCGGAGTTTCTAAAAAAAAACTCTCTTAATGTAAACAAGATCCAATTTACGCTGGTATGAAGAAAACTTAAGTATTTATAACTTCTCTTGCTTCACAAGCACATGGTTCCAGGTTCAGCCCCAATGCGTGGCAAGTTTGGGCAAGTGTCTTTACTATAGCGTCGGAGAAAGAAAAAAAGGTGAAGGATTACTCTGGAATAGTGGTAGAACATCTACCCTGTCCTAAATTATGTGGATTCGTCTCCCATGAGCAGCCTTCGGTATTTTACATCCTATGGGGTTTTTAACCTGGTACTCAACGTGCTATTATTTATAACTTTATCTACTTTGAGCTCTATCGTTAATAAACTGCTTGTTCGTTCACCCGTTATACAGTAATTAGTCAGAGAGGGGAAGCAGTAAGTGAGAGGTGGAGTTAGAGAGAGAAAGAGAGGGAGAGGGGGAGGAGATAAGAAAGAAGAGAGGAAGAAGTTGAGAAAGGTGATTAATATTAATACACTTAGGCCAAATGCGTCACGTGGTCAGCTGAAGGTGGAGGCGAAGAACGAGGGAAAAGAGGGAGACAGGAGTGTTTAAGGAGGTGCGGTGGGTTGGGGGAAGGAATACTTATTACGCGGTTAAAAAGTTAGCTGAAGTGAAAAGCAGATAGCGAGGGGGAAGGAGGGAAAGAGATAGATAGAGAGAGGGAAATAGAGAGGAGGGAGAGAGAGACAGAGAGAGAGAAAGGGGCAGATAGCGTTGGTGGTGGTGTGCTGATAGTGAAAAGTTGTTTTTTTTTATTGAACTATGTTTTTTTTTATTGCGACTATGGCATACGCATACCTGCAACTATTTATCGTATGTGCTTACTTAAAAAAAAATTGATATTTGTTTATAAGAGAAATTTAGAAATATGTATATATTTATATATAATATATATATAATATATATATATATATATATTAATATATATATTAATATATTTATATATATATATATATATATATATATATATATATATATATATATATATATATATATATATATTTATATATATATATATATATATATATATATCATGGAAGCACTCCGTCGGTTACGACGACGAGAGTTCCGGTTGATTCGAATCAACGGAACAGCCTGCTCGTGAAATTAACGTGTAAGTGGCTGAGCACTCCACAGACACGTGTACCCTTAACGTAGTTCTCAGAGAGATTCAGCGTGACACAGAGAGTGACAAGGCCGGTCCTTTGAAATACAGGTACAACAGAAACAGGAAGTAAGAGTGAGAGAAAGTTGTGGTGAAAGAGTACAGCAGGGATCACCACCATCCCCTGCCGGAGCCTCGTGGAGCTTTAGGTGTTTTCGCTCAATAAACACTCACAACGCCCGGTCTGGGAATCGAAACCGCGATCCTATATATATATATATATAATATATATATATTATATATTATATATATATATATATAAATATACCGATAACATATATAAATATATATATATATATATTTATATATATAAATATATATATATATATAAATATGTATATATATATTTATATATATAAATATATATATATATATATATATAAATGTGTATATATTTATATATATATATATATATATATATATATATATATATATATATATATATATACGCACACAGACACTCATATATGTATGTGTACGTGTGAGTACATATATACGACGGCCTTCTGTCAGCTTCCGTCTACGAAATCCACTCACAAGGCTTTGGTCGGCCCGAAGCTATAGTAGAAAACGATTGCCCAAACGTATCACGCATGAGACTGAACCCGGAACCCTGTGTTTGGAAAGCAAGAGACGCTATACTCCTTTAAAATATTTCATGCTTAAAGATGATGCTGCTGGGTAATAGTGTAACATATTACAATCGAAATTTTAGAATATTCTTTGGTAAGAAAAAGAAAAAAATGCTTTTAGTTGTAACAAATCGGTCATTTGCAAAACTGTATTATATTGCAGAGCCAACCATTTTATCAATGATATTTCCGTTCTAATTTACATTCAAGCTACATGACTATTTGATATTTCATGCGCGCATGTTTGCTACTAGCTATGAAAGAAAAGATCTCCTTTGTCGATATTGTAAAGCGCCATTCTTCTGTTGTTTTGGATACTATTATCATATATTCTTTTGAATTAAAAACGTTTATCTGGTTAAATATCGATATATTTATCACACTTTATTACGACAACATTAAATGAGGTTTTCATAATTAAAATATATCATTGACCAAAACATGTTTCTTTTGACATCCGAAGAAGTTTCTCCAGTTATGCTTATTTTTTCACTCTTATTTATGAAATTTCACAAATTTGAAGCTTTAAATGTTTGTTTTACTTAAATCATTTATTCATTAAAGGATCGCTATTTGCTGCATTAAAATGTGAAATTCCAAGAATTAAATGAAATTTATCAAAAGGCAAATAGTTATATAATGCTTCTACTTCAGCTCATATATTTTCTGCTATACTATCTCGACCTAAATTACAAAGACGGCAGACGATATTAAAAAGCCCAACTGAATCTATGTCATGCAACTCGGGTTGAACTATCTCTAGATAAACCTTGTCTTAATATTCTAGCTGCTTGTGATAACACTCGAAGTGTGCATCTGGAAACAGTGTCTAGCTAAACGCATAACGTTAAGTGATAGCCATCGGTACAAGTGAAATATTTCGTTAATTCTCATGTTTGTCATAGCCATCATATCTTCGTCACATTCTCCTTTTAATTGGTTCGAGAAAATATCTTTACAGATGACATCTATTTTGGCACCAAAATAGTGAAATGCAATAGCTGTTTGATAATATTCTAAATATAGTCTCAATAATCCATGGTTAATGCAGGTATCTCGGAGAAACAACCCATTTGATTACATTCTACTTAGTCGGCAACCTCAAATTCTTGGGTTCGACACTGAATGTCGCAAATTTCACGGCCTCAGAGTCAATTCACGTTGTCGAAGGCTTGTAGCAAGATATCTCTCTATTCAAAATGATATACTGCTTGTTCAGATATTTCGTGGAACAAAGCATGAAACCTTCAGATTATTTTGTAAAAGAAGCAATTTTCACTTTCCCCTGACGTCATAAATATTTTTATTAACAAACTCCCCTCATCACTGTTATAATTTTGTCTCTGTTCATGTTATCTTGTAGATGAAATCTGAAAATAGGAAAAGAATCAGTCACCGATATGAAACTGCCAAATCGATTAATATGCCGTTTCTAAGTTTTTTATTCAGATGGTATGGTACAATTGTATAATTCATTCTGTAACTAATTCTAGTTTCCCACGCCTAT
>NC_043000.1:39249277-39276777 GCF_006345805.1 Octopus sinensis
GCACATGCAAATACACACATTCATACACAAACATAACAGACATATATGCATATATGTATATATATATGTATGTATATATGTATACATATATATGTGTGTATATATGTATATATATATATAAAATAAAAACATGATGCGAAGGATTCAGCGGTACATATGTTTCGGGCCTTTATTAGACAGATTTACAACAATGCATAATGTATGTCTGTATACGTAATATACTCATGTGAGGTGAGTACTCAGTTTAACACACTCACCTATATTGGTTGCTCAACCTCCTGGAAATCCAGATACTACAACCACCGGTCCTCGCTGAAACACAGACATAAGGCTAACAGCACCTCCCTCTCTAAAAGAATTTGGGAATTAAAAGACAAATGCATAGACTTCAAACTCAGATGGTCCATCATCGGATCAGCTGCACCTTATTTAAATAATAGAGCAGGATGCCAACTATGCTGTGTAGAACTCCTGAACATCTTGAAATTCAAAGACAAACACAATCTTATTAACAAAAGGTCAGAGTTCAAACCATCCTGTATACATAAACTTATTAATACTTTCAAATACTACAATGCTTAGGTCTTATACCAACTCCTCCATGCAATTTCCTCCCACCCGGTGCAACCTGTCGGCTCCAGCACATCCCGCTTTCCTATATGTGCGTGTGTATGTGTGTGTGTGTGTGTGTGTGTGCGTATGTATGTGCACATACGTGTACGTATGTGTACACATACATATATATATATACATGTGCGTGTGTGTGTGTGTGTGTGGGTGTGTGTATGTGCATATACGGTTCCCTGCATTTTCCCCCTATATATACAAATTTTGTCTCCCATATATGACTTCTTTCCCTAAATATTTCTTCTCCTACACCCATATCCTCCCTATGTAGTTCTTTAATTCCCTACATCTATACCCTTTCACATTTCTAACTCAGATGTTGAACGCACACCGCCAAACTCCACTTCCCACCCTTCCAATTTCCAGTTCCCCCCGCCCGCCCCTACGTTTAACACACACCTCTAACTTTCAACCACCTTCATCTCATGTTAACTTTACAAAATTATATTTTTATCTTTTTTTTTTATTTTATTTTATTTTATTTTATTTTATTATTTTTATTTGATTCTTATTTTATTTTATTTTATTTTATTTTATTTGATTTTATTTTATTTTATCTTATTTATCTTATTATCTTATTTTATTTTATTTTATTTTTACTTTTATTTTTACTTTTATCCTACTTCCATTTATTTTTATTTTAATTTTATTTTTACTTTTATTCTACTTCCATTTATTCTCACTTTCATTTTATCCCTTACCTTAACTCTTATAATTTTATAATTCTTATACTTCATTTCTAACTATTACATTGTATTCTTATTTTATACTGTATTTTTTATTTCTAATCTTTCCCTACCCTCATTCTTACCCCTAACTTATCGCTTTACACCTCTATATATGTTTATTTACTTACCTATGGATCCACTTTTGAATATACGAGCGTCCGCGTACGGTGTGTACGCACACATACATATGCACGCGCATATATGTACATGCATACTTCGATATCTTATAGCTATACCCGTGTGCGCGTGTGTCTCTCTGTGTGTGTATATGAGTGTATATGTGCACGCACATACGGACACACAGCCGTGTGTGCGTGCGCATGTTGACATGAGTACGGGATTCTTTACTTACGTTCTTATACACATCCTTTATATCTTATACCTGGACCTAGAGGCGTGGGCATATACGTGTGTGTATGTAGTGTATGATGGCGCGCGTATACATGTGAGCGTGTACGCGCGTAATGTCCGTGTAATATGCGGATATTATGTTGTATTATGTTGTGTGTGTGTGTGTGTTACGCGCGTGCGTGTGGGTGCGTGTGTGTTATGTACGTGTTTACGCGCGAGTGCGTGTGTATGCTTATAGGCTTGGAGGCGTATATATACGCGTGTATGTGGGTGTATGTATCATGATGATATGTATGTACTAGAAGTCCATTTAATTCAAGGAACCAGATTAAATGCTCATCAGCTCTGATTTACAACGCATTAAGTCCCCGACGAAACTGTTGATTTACTGACAATTCTACAACTAAATTTTATCATCTCCTGACCACCATGCTTGGTCCGCGTAACCTCTATACATCCCTTATCTTTACATTCTTTTACACACTTTTATCATGGTTTTATCAGGTTTTTTACTTTTATTTCTATTTCTATTTTTACTTTATAACCTTATGCCTTTACAATTATTTATATTTCTTTATATTTCTTTATACCCCCTTTACATCTCCTTACAACTCTTTATATCTTTATCCTCTACATTTTATATTATTCTATACTTACACTTTTTATACATTTTTTATCCCTCGTCCCGAACTCTCGCCCCTCCATCTTCACCTCTATATATGTATTTATTATTTACATTACCTCAACATCCAATTTTCCTCATTCTACATTGAGAGAAGAAAGAGATGGACGCTTCAATTCTATGCTGCTGCCGCATTATGTCGTACGTGAATGAGAGGATTTGCATCCCCAACCAAGAATTTTTGATGTAACACATGTCCTTGTGGAAGCTGTTGTGCGCGGCTGAAGAAGGCCACAGACATACATTATGCATTGTTATAAATCTGTCTATAAAGGCCCGAAACATATGTACCGCTGAATCCTTCGCATCATGTTTTTATTTTTATTTTGATCAATTTACTCCACCACCTACACCACCAAACGGTATTACACAGGTGCTTATAATTATCAAGTACTCACCCCGAATTTCTCTCTCTCTCTCTCTCTCTCTTCTCTATATATATATATATATATATATATATATATATAATATATATATGTGTGTGATATACATATATATATAATATATATAATACACACACCACACACATATATATATATATATATTATATATATATATATATATATATATATATAAATGTAAATATAAATATATATATATATATATAATTTATATATATATATATAATATATATATATATATATATATTATATATATACATACATAAATGTATATATATATATGTGTATGGATGTATGTATATACATATATATATATATAGCCGAAGTGAGAGTGAAGAATTTCACAACCATCCGCGCGGATCGTATCGGCAGGAGGAAGGGTGGAACTGCCATTTTCCTGCATGATTCATTTACGGCAGATGGAAATAGTATATTCTCCAACGGCTACTGTGAATCAGTCACCGTGCACAACAAAGCCAATGATCTGACAGTAATTGGACTCTATAGGCCGCCCCAAACACCCATAGTGCTTTAAAGAATGCCTCAACAGCATTAAGTGCTTTATTCAACAGTGCCATTCTAGCAACATACTCATGATGGGAGACTTCAATCTACCCTGTGTTGACTGGACTACAAACTGTTTGAAACCAAGCACTCCCGCCTCAACCGCTGACAAAGAAGCAGCAGAGTCACTTTTCGACTTTACGAATGAGTTTTTCTTGTCCCAACTTGTCCTTGCACCAACAAGACATCAGAACATTTTGGACCTAGTGTTTAGTAACCACACTAACACTATACATAACGTTACAGTGGAAAAAACCCTTCTTTCAGACCATGACATGGTTCTCTGTAACATGAAATTCCACCAGCCGAAAGCTAATCCTAGTGACCTTCCTCCAGCCCACCCATTTGACAACATGGATCTCCATAAAGCCAACTGGGATGCAATCAGGAACGAGCTATCAAATGTTGACTGGTCCTTTACACATACACACATCTCCACCAACCATAAAACATCTTGGCAGATCTTTGTAGACACCGTCACAGACATATGTGCAAAACACTCCCCACCAAGACCTGTGAACAAAAAGTGCAGAATCCCCCAAAACAGAAAAACCATTATCAGAAAAATAAAAAGAACAAACAAAAAAATTAACAAACTAAAGTACTGCCAACAGCAACACACACATTCGACGGCTATCGCACTGCTTGAATCCAAAAAATATAACCTCCAACAATGCATGAAGTCCCTCATCAATAACCAAAGATCAGCTGAGGAGAAGTGGGCCATTGAAAAAATCAAACTCAACCCCAAAGTGTTCTTTTCATTTGCGAGGAAAACGCAGGGTCACTGTCTCCACTGTAGGCCCTCTAATTGACGAAACTGGCACTCTCCAAGATAATGCCAAATCCATGGCCGAGATACTGCAGAAACAATACTGCTCTGTTTTCAGCAATCCTGATATGGCCGATCTGGGCTGTATCAGTGATGTCAACCCCCAACACACTATATCGGACATAACGTTTAGTGCCCCTGATGTCTTAGCGGCGATAAACGAAATAAAACACAATTCAGCAGTAGGCCCCGATAGGTTACCTGCTTGTGTCCTGAAGGTGTGTCGACACCAACTTGCATCTCCCCTTGCTAATCTGTGGAGAAACTCACTGGATGCTGGCTATATTCCAAAAAACTTCTGTCCCAGTCTGTTGTCCCAGTTTTCAAAAAGGAAACAAGTCCCTTGCAGTGAATTACCGTCCGATCTCACTCACCTCTCATATCATCAAGGTATTTGAGAGGGTGGTGAGATCTCAAATAACCCAATTTCTGGAAAGCAACAGACGGCTGATCTCCAACCAACATGGGTTCCGTAATGGAAGGGACTGCCTAACGCAGCTCTGCATCACTTTGAGGACATTTTGAGAGCTTTGGGAGAGGGCTCCAACACCGATGTCATCTACCTTGATTTCAGTAAGGCCTTCGACAGGGTCGATCACAAGATCCTATTGAAAAAACTATCCAACATTGGTGTCTCTGGAAAGTTACTGAAATGGATTAAGTGTTCCTGACAGACAGATCTCAACATGTTGTAGTTGAAGGGGTAAAATCAAGCCCAGCCAAAGTCAAGTAGTGGCGTTCCGCAAGGCACTGTGCTGGGCCCTTCTTTTCATCATTTACATTAATGACATTAATGACATCATCAAGCACAGCAACATAAAAATCTTTGCAGATGACTCCAAGCTACAGAAGGTCATAAATGAGGCGAGTGACCGGACATGCCTTCAGTCAGATCTATGGCTGTTATCCAATGGGCAGAAAAAAAACATATGCTGCTGAACGAGGATAAATTTGAGCTAATCCACTTTGGAAAAGAGGATGCCTGATGAAACTCCCATACTCCCTTCCTTCAGGTGAAACTCTCACGGCGTCCAACAACATCAGAGACTTGGGAGTAATTGTGGACAACAACGTAAGCTGGGCCACTCATATAAACACCAAAGTTGACATGGCCCGCAGAATGTGTTCCTGGATTCTCAGAACTTTCCAGTCGAGAGATATCCACACCATTATCCTTCTCTTCTCCACTTTTGCCCGACCCCACCTTGAATACTGTTGTCCACTGTGGTCTCCCCACACAATACAAGGTATCATAAAAGTCGAAGCACCTCAAAGGGCAATCACAAAAAAGATAGATGGCATGACAGGCCTCGACTATTGGGGTCGACTAGAAAAGCTAAAACTCTATTCTCTCCAACGTCGTCGTGAGCGCTACATCATCTGCATGATGTGGAAAATATTCCATCAGCATTGCCCAAATGATGTTGGCATCACCTTTAAGGTACATCCAAGGCTTGGGCCCCGTGCCATCCGCCCAAAACAAAAATCGCACTCTCATCTCATAACAACAATACGGCACAATTATTTCACCTCAATTGGCCCCGCTCTCTTTAACATTACACCAAAACACATTAAAACAGAAACTGACCCTATAGGGTTCAAGAAGTCTTTGGACAGATTCCTTCAAGAAATCCCGGATAAACCCCCTACACCCGGATATGTCTCTGTAAACAATAACTCTCTACTTGAGTGGGCCATAGTGCCCAAATTCTGACTTGAAAGACTTCACCAGGTGGTGCTATTAAGTTAGACATGGCCTGGGCCAATAATGGCCGAAACCTATCAAAGTATCAAAGTATCAAAGTATATATATATATATATATATATATTATATATATATATTTATATATATATATATATATATATATATATATATATATATATATATAATATATATATATATATATATATATAAACAACTAGTTTCCGTCTACCAAACCCACATAGAAGGCTTTTTACTGGAAGACACTTGCCCATGGTGCCACCCAGTGGGACTGAACCGGAACTATGTGGCTGGGAAGCAAACTTCTTATCACACAGCCACAGCAGTGCTTAGTATTTTTCTTTCTTTTTTGCTTTAATTATATAATTTTCTAACATTTTTTACACCGCCTTTCTCAGAAAGTTTAGATCAGGAGGTGGAAAGCGCTCTATATTCCCAGGAGTTTATGTAGTCTCCGAAGGATTCGATAAACACCTGAAATAATTTTCAACATTAAGGGTGCAGAATTTTTAGCTAACTAAATCTGGAAGAACGCTGTAGATTAAAGTTAAATCCCACTAACGTCTGGCCAAATCTCGATGGAAAATATACATATTATTGTAAAATATGTTTACAAATAGGTGCAGGAGTTGCTGTGTGGTAAGTAGCTTGTTTACATGGTACCTTAGGCAAGTGTCTTCAACTATAGTCTCGGGCCGACCAAAGCTTTGTGAGTGGATTTGGTTGACGGAAACCGAAAGCCCGTCGTATATATACTCTTTTACTCTTTTATTCTTTTACTTGTTTCAGTCATTTTGACTGCGGCCATGCTGGAGCACCGCCTTTGGTAGAGCAAATCGACCCCGGGACTTTGTAAGCCCAGTACTTATTATATCGGTCTCTTTTGCCGAACCTCTAAGTGACGGGGGCGTAAACACACCGGCATCGGTTGTCAAGCAATGCTAGGGAGACAAACACAGACACATACACACATATACACACATATATACATATATACGACAGGCTTCTTTCAGTTTCCGTCTACCAAATCCACTCACAAGGCATTGGTCGGCCCGGGGCTATAGCAGAAGACACTTGCCCAAGATGCCACGCAGTGGGACTGAACCCGGAACAATGTGGTTGGTTAGCAAGCTACTTATCACACAGCCACTCCTGCGCCTATACTTAACGGTTCGGCAAGAGAACCGATAGAATAAGTACTAGGCTTACAAAGAATAAATCCTAGGGTCGATTACCTCGACTAAAGGCGGTGCTCCAGCATGGCCGCAATCAAATAACTGAAACAAATAAAAGAATAAAAGAATATGTAGTGATTCCGAGTTCGATTCAGGCAGTGACCTGAATAATAATAATAATAATAATAATAATAATAATAATAATAATAATAATAATAATAATAATAATAATAATAATAATATTCTTTGAACAGAACAAAAAGTTCAACTCCGACCCCAGAAACGCCAACGCTTCTTTGAACAGAACAAAAAGTTCAACTCCGACCCCAAAAAGTTCTACCAAGAACTGGGCAAAAATAAAATAGAAGTCACTGCAGCACCAACGGCAGAAGAATTGGAAGAATTCTGGGGAGAAATATGATCGGCGAACGAACCACCAAAAAAAAGGAGTATCAAAATAACAAACTCGGCATCTGAACAAACTTGGACCCCCATAACAACTGAAGAGGTCACCCAGGCACTGCAAAGACTAAGCAACTGGAAGGCACCTGGGCATGACAAGATCCCCAACTTCTGGTTGAAATATCTAACAGGAATGCACAAAAAGCTGGCTGAAAACTTTAACAACATACTAGCAGAGCCAGAGACAATGCCTGAATGGCTCACGAAGGGGAAAACCATCTTAATTTCCAAATCAAATGAGACAGCAAAACCAGAAAACTACAGACCAATAACGTGTCTCCCTACGATGCACAAGGCATTTACTGCAGTGATATCGCAAATGTTGAACAAGCACCTGGACGAATATAAACTGTTCCCAGAAGAGCAGAAAGGATGCCGCAAAGGCTCATATGGCTGTAAAGATCAACTAATGATTAATAAAGCCATAACTGAAGACAGCCACAGAAAGAAGAAAGGCCTCAGTATGGCCTGGATTGACTACAAAAAGGCGTTTGATAGCATCCCCCACACATGGATCCTCGAAACACTAGCCATTAACAAAGTAGCACCAACAATCATAAAATTCATAGAGCACTCTATGAATAAATGGCAAACAGTCCTACACCTCCAAACAAAAGAGGGACTCATGAAAACCAAAGACATCCCCATTAGAAGAGGAATATTCCAGGGAGATACGCTCTCTCCACTCCTTTTCTGCTTGGCACTGTCACCTCTATCTGATATGCTAAATAGAACTGGATGCGGATATAAATGTTACGGCAAAACGATCAGCCACCTTTTATATATGGATGACCTAAAACTATACGCTGCAAATGACAAACAGCTGGAAACACTATTAAAGACAGTTCATGGATTTACCAAGAAATAGATATGAAATTTGGATTAGAAAAATGCGCCAAAGTACCCATGAAAAGAGGAAAACTAGTTAAGAGTAACAACATCACACTAGATGAAGCAAATGAAATAAAAGAATTAGACCAAAGCCAAACTTACAAATACTTAGGAATCCATGAACTAGATAAGACACAACACACACAAATGAAAGAGAAAATAAAAAAAGAATATTATAGACGAGTTAGATCAATACTAAACACAGAGCTCAATGCTAAAAACAAGATAATAGGTATCAACACTTTAGCTGTCCCAGTTATAAGTTACAGCTACAATATCCTTAACTGGACACGAAATGAACTGACCAAAATAGACAGGAAAACAAGAAAAATAATGACAGGATCTAGGATGCATCACCCAAAATCTGACATAGAAAGGCTATATATATAACGTATAGAAGGTGGTAGAGGCTTTATACAGCTGGAAAACTACTATAAAATAACCACCATAGGACTGCAAAAATATCTACTTCAGAAGGAAGGAAAACTGATCCAGATAGCGGCAAAACACGAGCAAAACAAAAAACTGTTCTCAGTATTTAAGGAAGCTGACAATACAAACAAGAAATCATACCACCTAATAAACATGAAGAAGAAGAAGAGAAGAAGAAGATGAAGAAACAACAAAAGCTATAAAAAAATGAAATCCAAACTAAAAATAGAACAGCAACGAACCATGATAAAACGATGGCAAGAAAAGCCCCTTCATGGTAAATACTGGACTAAACTAAACGCAAAAGAAATAGACGAAGAAAAATCCAGCAATGGTTGAGAAGCTCAGGACTCAAAGCAGAAACAGAGGGATTTTTAATTGCAGCACAAGACCAAAGCCTCCCCACCAGAAATACCAAAAACATGTAATGAAAAGAAATATTACAAGTAACTGCAGAATATGTGGAGATGGACAAGAAACAATAAATCATATTATCTCTAGCTGCCCAGTCCTGGCTAAGAAGGAATATATTCACAGACATGACAGAGTTGGAACTTACATACATTGGAAGCTATGCCAACATTATGGAATAACAACAGAAAAAAGATGGTATAGGCACACACCAGAAAAGGTCACAGAAAACGAGAAAGCAACCATACTCTGGGATATGCCGATACACACAGATAGAGAAATTAAGGCCAACAGACCAGATATAGTTGTCAGAGACCATGAAGAAAAAAAATGCTTTCTAATTGATGTATCAGTACCGGCAGATGACAACGTGTCTCTAAAAGAAATGGAGAAACTCTCAAAATACAAAGACCTGGAAATAGAGGTAACTAGAATGTGGAATCTGAAAACAGAAACAATTCCTATCATAGTAGGTGCATTAGGCATGATAAAAAAATATTCAGACAAATACATAACAAAAACACCAGGACTTACAAACACATATAATATACAGAAAATTGCACTACTAGGCACTGCACACATCCTACGCAGAACACTTTCCATACAATAACCATCAGAGCATCACAACAAATCACAGCACATACCCAAGGCACACAGAGCTGCGCTCGGTAGTGAAGTGAAAGCACGCTATAAAAATAAAAATAAAACTACTGAATAATAATAATAATAATAATAATAATAATAATAATAATAATAATAATAATAATAATAATAATAATAATAATAATTGAGAAATTGAGAACTCATTGAAATTGAGAAAATGTGGCATCTCAAGGCGGTTACAATACCAGTGATCGTAGGAGCACTAGGAATGATCAAGAAGGGAACCGAAAATTATATGAGAATGATCCTGGCTTACCATCCCTGCAAGAAGTGCAAAAGATTGTCTTAACTGGTACATCACACGTATTGAGAAGAGCATTGTCGATGTGAGAACTGTTGCTGCTCATGTATTTTATTTAACTTAAAAAAAAACAAAAAATTTTTTTTTTAAATGAACGAACTATTGAGTTTGGTTTAATGGCCTACCAATGTATACTATGAGACACTCGGCAAGAAATGGAAGCAAATTTGAAAGAAGAAAAAAAAGTAATAATAATAATAATAATAATAATAATAAATTCTTTGAACAGAACAAAAAGTTCAACTCCGACCCCAGAAACGCCAACGCTTCTTTGAACAGAACAAAAAGTTCAACTCCGACCCCAAAAAGTTCTACCAAGAACTGGGCAAAAATAAAATAGAAGTCACTGCAGCACCAACGGCAGAAGAATTGGAAGAATTCTGGGGAGAAATATGATCGGCGAACGAACCACCAAAAAAAAGGAGTATCAAAATAACAAACTCGGCATCTGAACAAACTTGGACCCCCATAACAACTGAAGAGGTCACCCAGGCACTGCAAAGACTAAGCAACTGGAAGGCACCTGGGCATGACAAGATCCCCAACTTCTGGTTGAAATATCTAACAGGAATGCACAAAAAGCTGGCTGAAAACTTTAACAACATACTAGCAGAGCCAGAGACAATGCCTGAATGGCTCACGAAGGGGAAAACCATCTTAATTTCCAAATCAAATGAGACAGCAAAACCAGAAAACTACAGACCAATAACGTGTCTCCCTACGATGCACAAGGCATTTACTGCAGTGATATCGCAAATGTTGAACAAGCACCTGGACGAATATAAACTGTTCCCAGAAGAGCAGAAAGGATGCCGCAAAGGCTCATATGGCTGTAAAGATCAACTAATGATTAATAAAGCCATAACTGAAGACAGCCACAGAAAGAAGAAAGGCCTCAGTATGGCCTGGATTGACTACAAAAAGGCGTTTGATAGCATCCCCCACACATGGATCCTCGAAACACTAGCCATTAACAAAGTAGCACCAACAATCATAAAATTCATAGAGCACTCTATGAATAAATGGCAAACAGTCCTACACCTCCAAACAAAAGAGGGACTCATGAAAACCAAAGACATCCCCATTAGAAGAGGAATATTCCAGGGAGATACGCTCTCTCCACTCCTTTTCTGCTTGGCACTGTCACCTCTATCTGATATGCTAAATAGAACTGGATGCGGATATAAATGTTACGGCAAAACGATCAGCCACCTTTTATATGGATGACCTAAAACTATACGCTGCAAATGACAAACAGCTGGAAACACTATTAAAGACAGTTCATGGATTTACCAAGAAATAGATATGAAATTTGGATTAGAAAAATGCGCCAAAGTAACCATGAAAAGAGGAAAACTAGTTAAGAGTAACAACATCACACTAGATGAAGCAAATGAAATAAAAGAATTAGACCAAAGCCAAACTTACAAATACTTAGGAATCCATGAACTAGATAAGACACAACACACACAAATGAAAGAGAAAATAAAAAAAGAATATTATAGACGAGTTAGATCAATACTAAACACAGAGCTCAATGCTAAAAACAAGATAATAGGTATCAACACTTTAGCTGTCCCAGTTATAAGTTACAGCTACAATATCCTTAACTGGACACGAAATGAACTGACCAAAATAGACAGGAAAACAAGAAAAATAATGACAGGATCTAGGATGCATCACCCAAAATCTGACATAGAAAGGCTATATATATAACGTATAGAAGGTGGTAGAGGCTTTATACAGCTGGAAAACTACTATAAAATAACCACCATAGGACTGCAAAAATATCTACTTCAGAAGGAAGGAAAACTGATCCAGATAGCGGCAAAACACGAGCAAAACAAAAAACTGTTCTCAGTATTTAAGGAAGCTGACAAATACAAACAAGAAATCATACCACCTAATAAACATGAAGAAGAAGAAGAAGAAGAGAAGAAGAAGAAGATGAAGAAACAACAAAAGCTATAAAAAAATGAAATCCAAACTAAAAATAGAACAGCAACGAACCATGATAAAACGATGGCAAGAAAAGCCCCTTCATGGTAAATACTGGACTAAACTAAACGCAAAAGAAATAGACGAGAAAAATCCAGCAATGGTTGAGAAGCTCAGGACTCAAAGCAGAAACAGAGGGATTTTTAATTGCAGCACAAGACCAAAGCCTCCCCACCAGAAATTACCAAAAACATGTAATGAAAAGAAATATTACAAGTAACTGCAGAATATGTGGAGATGGACAAGAAACAATAAATCATATTATCTCTAGCTGCCCAGTCCTGGCTAAGAAGGAATATATTCACAGACATGACAGAGTTGGAACTTACATACATTGGAAGCTATGCCAACATTATGGAATAACAACAGAAAAAAGATGGTATAGGCACACACCAGAAAAGGTCACAGAAAACGAGAAAGCAACCATACTCTGGGATATGCCGATACACACAGATAGAGAAATTAAGGCCAACAGACCAGATATAGTTGTCAGAGACCATGAAGAAAAAAAATGCTTTCTAATTGATGTATCAGTACCGGCAGATGACAACGTGTCTCTAAAAGAAATGGAGAAACTCTCAAAATACAAAGACCTGGAAATAGAGGTAACTAGAATGTGGAATCTGAAAACAGAAACAATTCCTATCATAGTAGGTGCATTAGGCATGATAAAAAAATATTCAGACAAATACATAACAAAAACACCAGGACTTACAAACACATATAATATACAGAAAATTGCACTACTAGGCACTGCACACATCCTACGCAGAACACTTTCCATACAATAACCATCAGAGCATCACAACAAATCACAGCACATACCCAAGGCACACAGAGCTGCGCTCGGTAGTGAAGTGAAAGCACGCTATAAAAATAAAAATAAAACTACTGAATAATAATAATAATAATAATATAATAATATAATAATAATAATAAAATAATAATAATAATAATAATAATAATAATTGAGAAATTGAGAACTCATTGAAATTGAGAAAATGTGGCATCTCAAGGCGGTTACAATACCAGTGATCGTAGGAGCACTAGGAATGATCAAGAAGGGAACCGAAAATTATATGAGAATGATCCCTGGCTTACCATCCCTGCAAGAAGTGCAAAAGATTGTCTTAACTGGTACATCACACGTATTGAGAAGAGCATTGTCGATGTGAGAACTGTTGCTGCTCATGTATTTTAATTTAACTTAAAAAAAAAACAAAAAAATTTTTTTTTTAAATGAACGAACTATTGAGTTTGGTTTAATGGCCTACCAATGTATACTATGAGACACTCGGCAAGAAATGGAAGCAAATTTGAAAGAAGAAAAAAAAGTAATAATAATAATAATAATAATAATAATAATAATAATAATAATAATAACAACAACAACAACAACAATAACAACAGCAACAACAACAATAACTGCAACAACAACAACAACAACAACAACAGCAACAACAACAACATCGAAAAATACCTTAGGAATGAGAACCCAGGTTCGAAATTTCCCCAAAACACCTGATGAAAGTTTCCAAAGATTTTAATTTCACTTTATTCAATTTATCTATACTATAATTATAAAATTTCTTAATAATCTATGCAGGTTAAATAAAAGCTAGTACGGTATATTATTTCCTTATTTGGTTACAAAACATTAAGATTTGAAAATTTAGGAATACTCAGAATGCTATTGTTTAAAATACTTAAAAGTAATAATCCTAGATCAAAACGGTTATTCAATAAGTTTATATTTTTCCTATGTTTCAAAATTTCATATGTCTCCATAGAACAACGTTCATATGTCTCCATAGAACATCCACTTGTACTATTTTTATAAGGCTGTGCCTTTCCTATTATATCCCATTTTAGGTTAAACTCGATATTTTTCCTTTCAATTCCCAAATCTTACTAGACAGCGTTGTGAAACCGCCTTATGTTTAAGTCTAAAACTAGAGAAATGATTGTTCAAGCGTTTCTTCAGGTCTATCGATGATCCGAAATATAAATAGCTATTATTTGAAGTCATTACTGTACATTTATAAATTACGTTTTGTACCAGACACCGACCAGATAGCGGACATCTTGATCTAATTCTGAAATTACAACTCGGGGGATGATTCCTGATATTAGTATTATTTAGGAACAAGCTGTTTTCATTTTTATTATTAGAGTTATTATTAACATTAGTGTAATTTCCCTTATCTATAATCATATTATGTAAGTTAGGGTTGTTTGTTATTAATTTTTTCTCCATTCTCTCACTTACCATATTTTTATTATTATCATTTATATTATTGATGTTATCATTATTATTATTGTTTATATTATTATTATTATTATTATTATTATTCAGTAGTTTTATTTTTATAGCGTGCTTTCACTTCACTACCGAGCGCAGCTCTGTGTGCCTTGGGTATGTGCTGTGATTTGTTGTGATGCTCTGATGGTTATTGTATGGAAAGTGTTCTGCGTAGGATGTGTGCAGTGCGTAGTAGTGCAATTTTCTGTATGTTATATGTGTTTGTAAGTCCTGGTGTTTTTGTTATGTATTTGTCTGAATATTTTTTTATCATGCCTAATGCACCTACTATATATATATATTTATTATTATATATATTATTATATAATATATATATTATTATTATTATTATTATTATTATTATTATTATTATTATATTATTATTATTATTATTTATTATTATTATTATATTATTATTATTATTATTATTATCATTATTATTATTATTATTATTATCATTATTATTATTATTACCATTATTGCTATTAATAGCATTTCTGGCTAACTTTATATTTTTTTTATATTTAGTCTAGCTATTATGGTACCTATATTTGGAAGAGTAGAGTATGCTGTTTTCACTGATTTACTAGAAATTATTTTATAATATTTATGGGAAGCAGGGACGTTTGTTTCTAGTATGGACATAAATTTGCCGTACATGTTCGTAGAAATAGCTGAAGGGAATATTCAGCCATACAACATTTTTTCTTCTGAACTTGAAGGTAAAAAATGAATTCTATTTATGAATATGGCATATAAAAAGACTTCAAATCAGATAAAAATGTTCTGTCAAACTTAAGTTTAAATTTTAGTACAAGGCTAACAATTTCGGGACAGGGGCTATGGCGATTATATATCGACATTAGTGCTCAAGTGGTACTTATGATATCGACCCTGAAATGGATGAAAAGCTAAATCACCCTCGGTGGAATTTGAACTCAGAACGGAAGAAATGCCGAAATGTATTTTGCCCGGCGTGCCAACGATTCGATGGAGCTCGCTGCCTTAGGTTGATTAATAATATTAAGAATATATTAAACTGATATTAGGACATGTAATTAAACTGGCTGCGTCTCTGGCTATAATGAATGTAAATATCATTTTAAAAGAGGAATGGATGGAGAAGTTTATGTAGGCGGATTTGAACACAGAACGTACGGAACTGGAATAAGTGTCGCAACAACAAAACAATCGTTTAGCCAATCCCTGCTCACCTGCAGTTATCTGTGACATGCACGGCTTTGTTATAATCGTAAGTCATACAAAAGAATCCTGTAATTAGTGGATGTAACCTTGATTTACAAGACAGCGGAAATTCTTCGAGTGGTTTCTCCTGACCAATTGCGCAACAGATAATTATCTGTCTTTCCCTTTCACTTTCTCCCTTTCCCTTTCTCTCTCTCTCTCTCTCTCTCTCTCTCTCTCTCTCTCTCTCTGTCTTCCTCTGTCTGTCTGTCTCTCTCTCTCTCTCTTTCTCACTCTCAATGTCTCTAAATCATTCACCAATTAAACCAATGTCGTCCTGATAATTTACATTCTTCAACAATTATATAGAAACAAGACTTTCCAAAATGACTTTACGAGACCTATGTTACAATTAAAGTTACATAAATTTATTTGGTCGAATCGGCTATTTTCGTTTCTTTTCGTTTGAAAGACCTACGTAAATTATATGAGCAAACGAGAAAGACAACTGTAGGTTACTTAACCTCCTAGAAATATTAGCTAAACTTTCCTCAAATCACACTCTGCTGTAATAAGAGACATTTACAGTACCAGAGAGGTACTTTAATGAATTGATAACAGATATTTCTTGTCAATGTTAATGTAGTTGTTGCTGTTACTGTTTAGCTTCGAGTCAGCCGTAATCGAAATGACCTATGCTTAAAAACATTCCATCCTGACCATCACGTCTTGACCAATCACCTCTTTTTCTTATTTCCAGGTAGCCCATGACCAGATTATCTAATCTGCTCTTTTTTAAGTCGACAGAGATTATTTGAGGTAAATTTGGCTGTCATTTCTAGATGTTCAGATACATAAATTGAACGTCCCTTGTTGTTATGACATTCTTATCTATTCTAGCCACCACCAACAGCATAAAAAATATATAAATCAATGAAAACACCACGTCTGCTCCGTGACTAAACATTACAGTATAGGCTCCATTCGCTCTAGTCAACCGTTTCATGATTTTTCTTCTTATACGTGTTGCACGTGACACTTATCAGTCCCTGTTATCTACATTTAGATAGAGATTTTTGTTTATACGGCATAACCACAAATGTCTGCCTCTTACACTTTGTTTCGTCATAACATTACTGAGTAATTCGTAATTGTATCTACCTCTACTCAGTGTAATATAATATGGTCTTTAGAACATAACACACACGCACACACCAACGCACACACACACACAAACACACACAAATACACACATACACACACACATAAAGACATGTACAAATGTATCTATGTATACAGATGCATGTATATATTTATGTATGTATATATATATATATGTTTAAATATTTGTTGTGCAAGATTTTTTATGTGAAGTCGTGTGTTGAAACAGATATTGTTATTTTTCGGAATGGTCATATTGCCAGTTTAGCCAATAAAAACACACGCACTATATATTTGGTGTTATTTTGCTTCAGTGATATTTATTTTTTACATTAATCTTAATCTTATTTCGGCCAGAGTTCTTCGTCACACTCCTGTGACCACATCAGTGGTCCTTTGTTTTCTTCTTTCGTATTTGTGTCTCTCCTTACTAACCGTCAGCCATTTTGTATTTCTATTGTATGTCTTCATTTGCGCATGCTTATATCTCTATGTGCGTCTATGTTTATTTAGTGTGTGTGTGGGGGGATGCCTGTAATACTTGTATCTTCTGTTTATATACATTCATGTAATTTGTATTTTGTTTTTGTTGTTGTTGCTTTTGTTCTAATTTTGTTCATGTGTTTACATCCACCCATTATTATCATTACATATGCTTGTATGTATGTATAACAACAATATTAGTAATAATAATAATAAATCTAATCGAAAAAAAAAAAATATATATATATATATATATTGTTATCGCCATATTAATATGGCATTCTTATAGATATAAGAATAATCGCTGCCGCTGGTCAGCTCCATGAGGCCACCGCCTTAAGATAGCTATTGATACACGATCTGTATCCATTATAACCTTCGAACAAGGGAGGTCAGCCGCTTCACACTGCCAGTCCGACAGCTACAGACGCATTTCGGGGTATTGCCCCTTGTCAATGTAGCGCAGTCAGACCGCAGGTGTCGCCACTGCCGTCTCTGTTCGAAGGTTTATATTTACCTAGTTTCAGTGGAATACATCCACTTGTTTTCAATAATAGAAATATTAAAATTACTAAGTCTCTATAAAAGAGATTACGGCAGCGTTTACTGGAAATTAATTGTTATCGCCATATTAATATGGCATTCTTATAGATATATATATACACATATATATACACATAGACATATATATATATATATATATATATATATATATATATATATATATATACATACAGACATATACATATATATATATATATACATATATATATAGTTATTCATTTATATTTGTTTATTCATCTGTGTATTTATTTATTATGTTTTCGGGATCCTCTATCGTCATATGTTGTGGTGTGTGCTATTGCTCCATTATAGTTTTCTATTCAGGCTAGGTTTATTTTCTATTATATGTGTAGCTTCTGTAATTTGTCTAATTGTTGCATCTGTTCTATCTTAATATCTATGTTATTGATTGATCCTCCGTGTTCCTGTTCGGCGTGTTGGTACAGAATCGATGAGCTTTTACCTTCCTTGAGTTGTCTCCAATGTACATTCACCCGCTCTCCTATGCTTCTTGCCGTTTCCCCTACGTATGTTATTGACTTGTTACTGCATCGTCCCTCTATACATCTTATACTATAGACTACATTTCTGGCTTTACAGTTTGTTTGTGGGCTAAATCTACATACAGTGCAATAGTTATCCGTACAGAGGGTTTTACTAAAAGGATAGGTTCTACCAATTATAGATTTGATAGGGTTGCCTGGCTTTTCAACAACCTTAATTCTTAGTTTAAGTTTATCTAGGGTCCTTCTAAAGCGGTACGCCAGTTCACCTCCAGGGGTGGTGTCAACAAACATGACACTCTGGTATTTATGGCTATCATACCAAGAGTTGGCCTTTCCTATTTTCTTTTTTGTCCTTTCTATAGTGTTCCTTGACTTGTTCCTATAGAGTGGGCAAATCCCATTTCTATCATTACATAATATATTATCAAATTTCTTCATGGCTCCTTTGTATACTCTGATCCTTTCTTTATGGCTGTAACCTGAGAACTGCATGCGGTGAATGAAATACTGTATGTGTCTCTTTAATTCTGTAGGCTCGCACATGCGTGACACATTTCTCATTATTATTTTTTTCGATTAGATTTATTATTATTATTACTAATATTGTTGTTATACATACATACAAGCATATGTAATAATAATAATGGGTGGATGTAAACACATGAACAAAAGCAACAACAACAAAAACAAAATACAAATTACATGAATGTATATAAACAGAAGATACAAATATTACAGGCACCCCCCCCCCACACACACACACTAAATAAACATAGACGCACATAGAGATATAAGCATGCGCCAATGAAGACATACAATAGAAATACGAAATGGCTGACGGTTAGTAAGGAGAGACACAAATACGAAAGAAGAAAACAAAGGACCACTGATGTGGTCACAGGAGTGTGACGAAGAACTCTGGCCGAAATAAGATTAAGATTAATGTAAAAAATAAATATCACTGAAGCAAAATAACACCAAATATATAGTGCGTGTGTTTTTATTGGCTAAACTGGCAATATGACCATTCCGAAATATAACAATATATATATATATATATATTTAATCAATATAGGGTGGCAAAAAAATTTTGTAGAATTTTTTTGCCACCAGCGGCCTAGTGGGAAAAAAATTATATAAGAAATTACAGGGTAAATGTTTTTTAATTTTCTCCTGGTTTACGGAATTAATGTTATTTTGCGGTTGAAGCATTGGCTGTTATTTCTAGTGGGTGAATGGCCTATTATGGCCGTTCCTTGATTGTGATATATATATATATATATATATATAGATATATATATATATATGTACGTATATATATATATGTATTTATATATATACATGTGTATATATATATATATAACATATAGATATACATACATTATTATTAATATATATATATATCATATATTATACATATATATAGACATATATATATATATATGTGTGTGTGTCTGTATATATATAATATATATATATATATATATATATATATATATATATATCTTATGCATATAATACCTAGTAAGCACATAAATGAGAAACAAGTTGGACAACAAGAGTACTCAAATACCAGAGGTAGAGTTATATGCTTTATTTAAAACCAGATATATCACAAAAACTGTCACTCAGTGTTTCACGTTCCCGTTCGTCGGATATTTCTGCTGCTTTAAAATAAAGCATATGTATATACATATATGCATACATACATACATACATACATACATACATACATACATATATATTAAATATGAAAAAAAAACCACCCCCCACACCTCACTACCACAGGGACATTTATCATAGAAATGATCGTTAGATTATCTCAGTTTAATTCAAATCTGTTTCCACTTACAAATTCTCTACTTTATTTCGTGGACATATCCACTATTGAAGCTACAACTGCCACCACCACCACCACCACTACCACCACTACCATCACCACCATCACCACAACCGCAACAACTATAAACACCACCACTGCCACCATGCTTTTACCGAATGCCTCTATTGCGACTTGGTCTTTAACAGTTCCTACAGACACGATATCAGACGTCTGCCACTTAAAACAAAAGAGAGCAATAATGATGGTTACTAAATTTGGCACAAGGCCAGAAATTTCAGAAGGTAGGTGATGCTAGTCGATGACACCGACCTCAGTACTTGGTTGGTACTTCGTTTAAGTATTGCAGTTGATATATCGACTAACCTTTCGCTCTGAGTTTAGGTCATGTGCCTATAATAGAAGCAATTATTATTAATATTATTAGTTGAGGGCAATGAATTGGTAAAGAACGTTAAAGTGCCAACCTGAGCCCTCAAATAATATAATAATAATAATAATAATAATAATAATAATAATAATAATAATAATGATGGTGATGATGATGATGATAAGACTACTGAATAACAACAGCAACAACAGCAACAACAACAACAACAACAATAATAATAATAATAATAATAATAATAATAATAATAATAATAATAATAATAATAATAATAATAATAATAATAATTGCTTGAAACTTTGGCACAAGGCTAATTTTGAGTGAAGGTTAGGGGTGGATGGCAGGTCGATTACATCGATCGCGGTATTTGACTGATAGTTTATTTTACCGACCCCGAAATGCAGAAAAGCAAAGTCGGCCTCGACTGGATGTAAAACACAGAACAAAACAGAAAGGCGTATTTTCTGTTGCTCTAACTATTCTGCCAGTTCACCGCCATTTTTGTAACTAATTTAGGCAAACATACAGCAATTTTAAGGGGAAGGTATTTCTCAATCTCATTGACCCAGTATTCGACTGGTATTTTATTTATTAAGTCCGAAAGAATAAAAGTGAAGTCGACACCGGAGGCTAGAGAGCTTCGGACGAAGTGGGCACAGCAGTTGTTACATTAATTATTAATATTAAGGCGTTGATCTGGCAGCATCGCTAGCACGCCGCACAAAATGCTTAGCCGCATCTTTACGTTCTGAGGTCAAATTCCACCGTCAAGATCTCCTTTGTTTTTCATCTTTTGCAGGCGATACAGTAAATACTAGCTCAGCACTGGCATCGATATAATTGATTTACCCCTTCAGGAAATTGCTGGCCTTGTGCCAAAATTTGAAGCCTATATTAAGGCGGCGATTAAGGCATTGATCTGGCAGAAACGTTAGCACGCCGGACAAAATGCTTAGCGGCATTTCGTCCGACTTTACCTTCTGAGTTCAAATTTCGCCAAGGTCTACGTTGCATTTCACCATTTCGGGGTCGATAAATAAAGTACCAGCTTATACCTATAGTAAAAAATATATTAATTATCTCATTAATTTAATAACATAATTAATACTGTTATTCCCAGTATTATGTTATTTAGAAACATAACACAAGGTTAAGCAACACAATCTCATATTGATATTCCTAACAGCATAAATATCGTAACTACGGTAACCACAAGAATGCTTCTATGTGGTGAATTTCACCTGCTAGAAATAGTTGTTAATTCACCTCAAATCACACTTTAACGTTCTCAGAATGTTATTTTTAGATAATATATTTTGTGCCTCAGCTATAGTGCGGAAAAAAAGAGGGGGAAGGTACTCTGATTATATGTCTCCATCTGGCCTGGCCTGAACAACAATAACAACAACAACGACGACGACAACAACAACACAATCAACGACGTCATTATCACAAAAAATACAATTTTGTTTTATCAAATTATGTGCGCAGCCTATCTATCTATTTATCCATCTATCTACCTATCTTTCTTTTTCTCTCTCTCTCTCTTTCTCTCTTTCTCTCTATCTATCTATTGATCGATATATATATTATATATATATATATATATATATACATACATACATACATACATACATACATACATACTTATATAAACATACATATATATATATATATATATATATATATATATTTCATTTTATAAAGGGCTTAGTAAAATAAATTACTTTGCCACATACTGAACTCATTAGAAATAGCAGCCAAAAAAAAATCTAGAAACGTACGTTCTCAAATAACCTTTGCACTTGTGATTTTTTAATGTTTTTACCCCCATACCTTCGTGGGCTATTTTGAGTAAGCACTATCTGAGAGAAATTTTCTTTAAGTATTAGAATTTGGCTAAAAAATTTTTTTTGGCTGCTATTTCTAATGAGTTCAGTATGTGGCAAAGTAATTTATTTTACTAAGCCCTTTATAAAATGTAATATTTTGAATTCGCCTTAAATGGTCCCTTTACATACTGAATACTTGGTGAAAATGATTAATAATTAATTAATTTTACCCTCAATTGTTGAAATATATATATATATATATATATAGGGAAAGTTTACGAAAAAAAACAAAAGACGAAGACAGGTGGTGTACAAAACAA
Organism: Octopus sinensis; assembly: GCF_006345805.1. Taxonomy (NCBI): domain Eukaryota; kingdom Metazoa; phylum Mollusca; class Cephalopoda; order Octopoda; family Octopodidae; genus Octopus; species Octopus sinensis. The sequence continues at coordinate 39,272,100 of NC_043000.1, forward strand.
ATAGATGTATTAGTATAACGCTCAGGAATAGAAAAAAGTCTTTTACGTTTCGAGCCTACGCTCTTCTACAGAAAGGTACACAGAAAAAACAAGGAGAGAAACAAGAGGAGAAAAAAAGGAGAGAAGAAAAAGGAGAGAAAAAAGGAGAGAGAAAAATGTGTGTAGTGGCTAACGATCTATCATGGCAACTAGTCATATATATATATATATATATATACATACAAGCATGCATATATACATACATACATGCATACATATATATGTGTGTGTGTGTGTGTGTGTGTGTGTATGTATGTATTTAGGTAAAGACAGAAAGACCGGTTTATAGGCTTACCCAGTATTGCGCGTCCATAAAGCACTTAGCTTTACAACATCTCAACGATTTATGGAGGCCAAACCCTGGGTAACCCTATAAACACTCCACGATTATCTTCCTTTAAGTAAAACTGGCAAGGTTTTGTTGGGTTCCGTTGCATTTTCTAAAGGTTTAAGTTCGAATCCGGATTTTCATCTTTCCGAGACTCAATAAGATAAAATAAAAGTAAAACACATTACTCCTGTCATCTTAAAAGGATTATAACCACAAAAACTTTAAAGGTACTGAAGAAAATTATAATAATCGATATATTATATAAAATGATATTGAAATCAAACGCTAGCAATGGTGTATGATAACTTCTGATATCAAACTTTTGTCACAAGGGCAGATTGGGGGAAGGGTTTAAGTCGATCACATCGACACCACTGCGTAACTAGTACTTATTTAATCGATCCCGAAAGGATGACAGGCGAAGTGGACCTCGGTGGAATTTGAACTCACAGCGTAGCGGCAGACGAAATACTGATAAGCATTTCGCTTCGGCGTGCTAAAGATTCTGCCAGCTCGCCGCCTTATATGTCTAAGATAATACTTTCGTGTTGTAATGAATTTACTAATTCATTTACTAATGTAAAATAAAACAGACAATATAATTTGGAGCAAATTTTGGTATTCGAGTTCGTGTTTATTTACTTATTAGATATTCATTTAGAGACAATTACTTTCTTTGTTGATCTTCCTCACAATCTCTCTTCACACACACACACACACACACACACACATGCGCAGTCACGCGCGCGTAACCTCATGTGCGGTGTGAATGGGTGTATTTAGACACATACAAAGAAAATGCTTCATTCTTCTTCAGAAAATCTATACGTACATTCATACATACTTGCACATGCACACACATCATATACATATATATATATATAATTATATATATATATATTATATATATATACGCACGTATGTATATACATATATATGTGTATGTGTTGTGCGCGTATGTGTGTATATATATGTATATATATATATATATGTATATATATATATGTGTGTGTATATATATATATATATATATATATATATATATATGTAATATATATATATATATATATGTATATATATATATATATATATACAGAGAGAGAGAGAGAGAGAGAGAGAGAGATGGACAAACGGACAGACAGACAGACAGACAGACAGATAGATATACATACCTACCCCAACACATATATGTGCAAATTCACACCTATGCACAAACATGCACACATTGTTAAGCATGCACATACACACATATTAATATATTCGTACATACATGCCTATATGCACGCACACATTCGTACTCATATATACAAGAAGGAAGAGTTATACAGATGCAGTGAGCGGTTCCATTACAAAAGTTCAAATATCTATTCAAGCGATCTGACATCACATGTTCTCAGTTCAGTGAATTGTCAAAATCTATATCAGATCGATAATCGATTGTTACCATACATCTGGTGAAATATACTGCCTTTGTCCCAAAGAATATTGAAAACAATTAAGAACGTATTACAAGAGCATAGTTATTATTAACCTAGTGTTGGGAAAATAACGGAAAATGGAATTTTGATGGGAGGTTTGAATTGGAGTTACTTTTAAAACTGGGAATTTGTACCTGAGAACGAAAGACGGTTGTTTCCAGTCGGTCATTTTTAGTCTGGTGTATCTGGTCTTTGAATCCAGAACTAGGCTGTGGACACATCATGTAAAAAAGATAGTGATGTGAATACTTTATATATCAAATACATAGTTGCAGGAACGGCTGCATGCTAAGAAACTTGCTTCCCAACTTGCTTCCGGGTTCAGTCCCATTGCGTGGCATCTTAGGTATATCTTCTGTTATAGCTTTGGGTCGACCAAAGTCTTGAGAGTGGATTTGGTAGACGGAAACCGAAAGAAGCCCGTCGTATATGTGTGTTTGTGCGCGCGGGTGTGTGTCTGTATTCATGTGTCTGTGTTTGTCCCCCTGCCATCGCTTGACAACCGATGATGGTGTGTTTACCGCCCACTCCCGAAACTTAGTGGACTGATGGAATAAGTACTCGGCTTACAAAGAATAAGTCCTGCTGCAGTCAAATGACTGAAACAAGTAAAGGAATATACACTACAGGAACAGAAAATTAAGATGTGCGCGTACATGAAATCTTTACTCACCATCGTTGATATTACTGAAACTCCGAATGGTATCCGATGCAGGGTGCATGTACTGTTTCTGAGTAAACTTTTTGTAAAGTTTTAACATATAGTCTGGGATAATTCCTTTGGAAGAAATCGTATTTTCGTCAACGGTTTTATCCTCACCATCGTCGTCGTCATCATCATGATCATCGTCATCATTATGATCGATGTTTTCCTCACTGCTGTCTTCCGATTCTTCCATGGAAGTCTCCACGGATGTGTTTAAAACAGTTTGCTGTTCATTCTTGTGGTCTGTTTCCTTCATGGATGTATCACCGTTGACAGAAATTGTGTTAACTTCGTTGCTCTCGTCATTTCCTTTGTGTGTCAGTTCCTCTCCAACACTTCTGGTGTGCAGTTTTGAGGGGCTTTCATCCGTAAAAGCCCCATTGTCCACTGTATAGTCTTCAGTTGATTGGTCGCTATCACTGGGTCCCTTGTCGGTGTTGTACTCTTTAATAGACTCATTCATGTTGACGTCAGACACGCCGACAGATTCTACTGCATTCTGGCTTTTATTTTCTGATATTTCTATAAGGGGACTCAACGATTTTGCATGTGCAAACGAATATAAGCAATAGGGACCAGGTTGAAGAAATGACATTAAAATGAACGTGAAGAAACACGGTTTGAACCGTATTGAAATAATCCTGAAGATACGATGTAACAATAATAGAGTATTATTGATGAATGCTAGAGTTCGGTGAAAACTATAGATATATCCTACATTGTGGAGACAAAACTTTGAGGTATTTTTATCATCATAATTTCGGATTTTGCCATCAAACAATCCACAATTCTCTTTGAAACGCGTATTTCGATAGGCTTCAAATGAAGAATAAGGTTTGCAATGAGAATCGCTTTCAAAACTGTTGTAATGATATCCATGTTTTTCTTTAGTTTGATTATCTGAATCTGTCTGTGAAATATTTTCATTTTTAATTTGTTGCTTTCTTAAATTCTGTTTATTTGTAGAAAGTTGGTTCTCGATCAGGTTATATTCCTTGCGTCGGTCTTCGTCTTCTTTGCTGCTTTCAACGTAGTCCCTCCCCAGTAATAAATTTGACGATTCCATCTTGTAGTCTCGTTGTGCTTGGTTAATATTATGCAGAAGTTGCTAGCGATTCTTAGATAATTTCTGCTGCTCTATAGTATATTTTGATGTTTTTTTCTTCGTATATATCACTTGTCCAGTTGTTAAACAAATTGTCACAGGAGCAAATGGCTGATTTGTTTAGATGTGATGATGTCAGTGTGTGCCGAACAGTTAGTTGTGTTACTATAAGTTAGCTTACTACAGCAACTGGACTGAAGTGATTTCGACCCGTTGACTGTCTGAATGAATGACCGAGTCATTCTTTTGATAAGAAAATGACTGCTATTACATTCAGAAGTGGCTGGAACTAAGATGCCTATCCCACGTGTTAAGACTAACTACTGCTACTGATAACAACAAACACTAACCGCACACTACTAAAGTAATTGCTTTCTTTTCCTTCTTTCTTTCTTCTTCTTCTTCTTCTTCTTCTTCTTCTTCTTCTTCTTCTTACTTATATCTTTATTGCTTTCTTTCTCTTGTCTCCTTTTTAACTTCGTTTTTATCTTATATTTTATTTTACTAATTTTTTCTTTATTTCGCTGGTAGCGAGAAGTGCAAAAAGGTTACTGTAACAGTAGAATCATTTAATGTTAACAATGAGACATAATAGGACTAATTCACTTACATACTACATATATATATATATATATATATATATATATATATGTATATATTGTGTGTGTAAGTGTGTGTGTGCGTGTGTGTGTGTGTGCGTGTGTGTGTGTGTGTGTGTGTGTGTGTGTGTGTATTAATGCAAACAGATATCTGAAAATAGATGTTCCTATATATTTCTTACGATTTCATGTGATTATAAACATTCCGACACAATATAAAACGCGTGTATATTATTAAACGATTATATTTAAGAAAAGAATAATGTTGTTGATAAAATTAAGCACTTCATATTTATAAAAATAATATATATCTATAAAGTATGTATTCATTTATTGCTACATATTTAATTATAACGCCTATAATATTCATTTACAACTTTGTATTTAATTATAAAGTATATATTTTAATACTTATTTATT
>NC_043000.1:39281777-39294277 GCF_006345805.1 Octopus sinensis
CTTTTGCACTTCTTGCAGGGATGGTAAGCCAGGGATCATTCTCATATAATTTTCGGTTCCCTTCTTGATCATTCCTAGTGCTCCTACGATCACTGGTATTGTAACCGCCTTGAGATGCCACATTTTCTCAATTTCAATGAGTAGGTCTTTATATTTTCTGAGCTTGTCAAACTCTTTCGCTGAGATATTATGATCACAGGGGATGCTCATGTCGATCAATAAGCAAACTTTATTGTTTTGGTCTTTCACAACAATATCTGGTTTATTGGCCTTGATGGTTCGGTCTGTATGTACTGGAAAGTCCCACAGAATGGTTACATTTTCTCCTTCAGTTACAGCCTCAGGGTGGTGATTATACCACTTGTCGGCAGTTTTGATATTGTAATGCCGACTTATTAGCCAGTGGAAATATTGGCCAACTCTGTCATGTCTTAATTTATACTCCACTGGTGCTAAGACTTTACATCCAGAGATTAGGTGGTCCACTGTTTCAATCATGTCGTTGCAGAATCGGCATTTTGGGTCTGCTCCATTTTTCATCACATTGGCCTAGTAGTTCCGGGTTAATAGGCTTTGATCTTGAGCAGCCAGGATGAAACCTTCGCTCTCTGTTTTTAGCCCTGAGCTCCGTAGCCACTGATGGGTTTGCTTCTGGTCAACATCAGCTTGTTTGCTGCGGGTCACATATTTGCCGTGCAGAGGTTTCTCCTCCCACCTATCAGCCAATTGCTCGTGCGCTTTCTTCATTGCCATCATTTTCACCTTCTTTGCAACAATAGTTGCCGTACTTCCCTCGGGTTGTTCAGTTTGGGTATCCTGCACGAGATCAATAGCAAATTTTTTGCTTTCCTTTATGATAGAATGAAGCTTCTTTCGTCTCTCGTGATTTTCCACGAGCTTTAGCATCCAGTCATTCGATATTTCGAGATATTTGGCCAGTCCAATTGTGGTTGTTTTGTAAGCTAGTTCAAATTGGATCAGGCCTCGACCTCCTTGGGCTCTGGGAAGGTAAAGGCGATCTACGTCTGCCTTTGGGTGGTGCATCCTATTACAACTCAGCAGCTTGCGTATTTTTCTATCTATATTCTTTACTTCACTCATATTCCAGTTCAACACATTGTAGCTATAAGTAACAACTGGAACTGCTAAGGAATTTATAGCTAACACCTTGTTACGTGCATTTAGTTCAGATTTCAGGACTGCACGAACTCTCCTATAACATTCCTTCCTGATTTTCTCTTTCATGCTTGCATGCTGAATACCAGAGCCTTCATTTATCCCTAAATATTTGTATGTTTGTTCTTGCTCAAGCTCTCTTATGACTGTGTCAACATCTAACACGACTGAATTTGTGGTCTTCACTTTCCCTTTCTGGAAAGTGGCCTTGGCACACTTCTCAAGTCCAAACTCCATCCCGATGTCATCGCTGAATGCTTTCACGGTGCGCAATAGGCCTTCAAGTTCATTATTGTCTTTACCATAAAGTTTTAAGTCATCCATATAAAATAGATGGCTTATTTTTTTATTGGCAATTTTATACCCATACCCTGTTCTGTTTAATTAACTTGTGAGAGGTATTAGGGCCATGCAGAATATTAAAGGTGAAAGTGAGTCACCTTGAAAATTATTATTATTATTATTATTATTATTGTTATTATTATTATTGTTGTTGTTGTTGTTGTTGTTGTTGTTGTTGCTGTTGTTGTTGTTGTTGTTGTTGTTGTTGTTATTATTATTATTATTATATCTGTATATACATATATAGGTATACACACGCACACACATACACACACATACGTTCACGCACACACATATACGTCGCGCGGGCGCAGACACACACATACCATGTATACATATTTCTTTTATATCTTATATTTTCTTATTTTGCTGGTCACTTTCACCGAACCGCTAGTTATGGAAACGTAAATACACCAACACCGGTTGTCACGAAATGGTGGAGGATAAACAGAAACAAAAACACACGCATTCACACACTCTCACACACACAACACACACACATACACACACACACAGACACATACACACACACACACACACACACACATATATATATATATATATATATATATATATATATATATATATATACACACGACGGGCTTCTTTCGGTTTCTGTCTACCAAATCCATTCACAAGGATTTGGTCGGCCCGAGGCTATAAGGGAAGACACTTGCCCAAGGCAAAAACGTTCGCGGCAGTAGCCGCTGTATCATGTAAAGATATTGTTATAGAAACGGTGAGGGAAATAATGTTGCCGGATGGGCCCGTACGGTAGAAACCCAGTGTGACAATGATTCCACAATTAGGTCTCTCGTGGATGACAATAGGAGTTCGGTCGATGGACGGGACGAGATGTATGCGGCGATTCACAAGCACTTTGCTGAGTTGTTTGGGAGTGGATCATGGTGAGGCCCTTAGGGACTTCCTGTCTGGTGGCCTGCGTCTCTCGGCATGAGAGGCTGAGTGCTGTGAAGGACCTATCACGGCCGAGGAGGTAATCGATGTATTGGGCCAATGCCCCGGGGAGAAGTCGCCGAGTCTCGATGGTCTGCCTTATGAATTTTACAAAACTATGCTAGACTTGTTCGTTCACCTGCTGGCCAGCGTCTACGCCAATTGGCAGCAGAATGGGAGAATTCCGAAGTCTGCGAGCTAGTGGGTGGGGGGGGGTGACGTTGATCAGGAAGGACCCGAGCAAAGGGGACGAGATAGGGAACTTCAGGCCCATAACTCTACTGAACACAGAGTTAAAGAGTTTGGCCAAAGTGCTAGCGAAAAGGTTGACGCGGGTCGTGGACACTCTTGTCGGGGAAGCGCAAACGTGCGCTATTCCGGGAAGGACGATTCACGACAATCTCCACCTTATACGCTACTCCTTAGAGAGGGTGGGGAAGCTTTCTGGCGCAGGGGGGTGGGCACTGGTACATTTATACCAGTCTAAGGCATTCGATAGGGTCGACCATCGGTACTTCGCGGCGGTCCTCGAGAAGGCTGACCTGGGCCCGACCTTCCGCGGTTGAATTGCTGCATTGTACAGCGACAACGAGTCCGTCGTAAAAGTGAATGGTTTCCTTTCAAAGCCATTCAGGATCGAGCGCTCTGTGCGTCAGGGGTGTCCCCTGTCCCCGCTTTTGTATGTACTGGCTCTCGAGCCATTATTGCGGAAGTTGGAGGCACAAGGGGGCGCACCGCATAATCTATGGTGTGGAAGAGGAGCTACGGCGTATGCAGATGACATCTCCATCATCGTAGCGGATGAGGGCCAGCTTTCAGTGGTGGAAGAGGCTATCAAAAGTTACGAGGCGGTGGCAGGAGCAAAGGTTAACAAAGACAAGTCAATTGGTTTGCAGTTCGGCACCTGGAGGGGCAAACCGATGCCATCCAATAACGTCGTGGGGCGTTGGACGGAAGGTCCTGTAAAGCTGCTTGGAGTCTGGTTCGGGCCAGACCTCCAGATAGAGAAAAGTTGGAGTGAGGTGGCCAGCAAGGTGACTGCTCTAACCCAGACCTGGTCTGGGCGGGCGTTATCTTTGCTAGGAAAGGCGAAGGTGGTGCAGATGTTTATAGCATCGGTTATCACCTACCGTCTGACCGTGGTGCCTTGCCCCGATTTGTGACTGAACAAGTTGGAGAGAATCCTTTTTACACTTTTTGTGGAAGGGAGGAAAGCTACTCGTGAAGCGCTCTGTCTGCTGCCAGAAACCGCTAAAGGGTGGGCTAGGGATGCCTTGGCTGAGGATGCGAAAATTCGCGTTAAGGTTGAGGCACCTCTGGCTTTACCTAGATGGAGAGCAGGTGTAGCCACCGCACGTTCGGTTCTAACTTCCGCAATTAACGTCCATAACGGACATTGGTAACTGGATCAAGTAGAGACCTAGGCTCGGGGACTGGTAATTGGAGTGCCACCAGGCACTTCAGCTACTCTCTCGGGCGGGCAATGCCGGCAACAAGAGTTCCACCGCGGATTTCTATAGCGGGTTAGTGGAGTCCGAGGTGCGGGCAGGATAGGGAACCCGTCTTGCACGCATTTGTGGAGTGTCCAAATTAACGAGACTGATAGTTTTTACAGAGCAACTGTTGTCATCGATGGGAAGAGTACAGCTATCAGCTGAATCTATCATCGAGATTGTGCCTCCTCCTGCCCTTAACAGGGAAAGTAAGGCTTGCTTTTTCTGCATAGTAGCCATAGTGAAAGAAACAGTATGGAAGACGCATGTGAGAGGCATAGTGTCGGGTACCTTTGTATCCGACCAGGGGCTGGTTAACTTTTTTAGTTACCATCTCAGTAATAAGATCAGGCTGGAGAAAAGGTACCTGTCAGATTCATGAGAAGATGGAAGTCTGTGGCGAGGAAGCTGGGAGTGTTTGGCAGCAGGTAAGTGGAAGCCAAAAATAGGAAAGAAAAAGCCATAACAAATTTCATTTGTAATGAGCAACGCTTAAGTCAAAAGTTATAAACATATTTATTAAATCATTGTATATTTTAAATTGTAAATATTTAATCGCTACAGCTACTTCATCCTTTTATGTTTGTCTGTTCTTGTTCGTCCCCTCTTTGTAATGCCTTCATGGGAAATATTTATGAAATAAAGTAGTTTGCTTACCAACCACATGGTTCTGGGTTCATTCCCACTGCGTGGCACCTTGGGCAAGTGTCTTCTACTATAGCCTCGGACTGACCAAAGCCTTGTGAGTGGATTTGGTAGACGGAAACTGAAAGTAGCATATATATATATATATTATATATATATATATATATATATATATATATATATATAATGTGAGGTATACTTGCCATCTCAATATGGCTAACCACTAAGGGTGGGTGTTACAGTAGCTTGTAGCCCCAGGAGAACACCGTCTCCAGCTGGCTTTAGGCACAGAAAGTGTGCCTAAAGCCAGCTGGAGAAGGTGTTCTCACACACACACACACACACACACACACACACACACACACACACCACACACACACACACATATATATATATATATATATTATATATATATATATGTATGTATTTATGTATATACATATATATGTATATGCTTGTGTGTCTGTGTTTGTTCCCCCAACATCGCTTGACAACTGATGCTGGTGTGTCTCCGTCAACTAGCGGTTCGCCCAGAAAGACCGATAGAATAAGTAACCGGCTTACAAAGAATAAGTCCTGGGGTCGATTTGCTCGACGAAAGGACGATGCTCCAGCAAATGACTAAAACAAATAAAAGAATAAAAAGAATACACACACACACACATATACACACTCGTATACACTCATGCGTACACACACATACAGAAACAGGTAAGTAGATAGATAGATATATAGATAGGGAGAGAGAGGGAGAGAGAGAGAAATGTATCGAGAAGAGGGCAACGAGAGAGTGAGAGAGAGAGGGAAAGTGAAAATAGAGTAAGATAGATGTTACGTTCAACTTGACGGTCTTATGATTCTGTCTAAAGATGTAAGCATTATATCTGTTTATAAATACACACACATTCATAAATAAATACACACGCATTCATCCAGATAACGCCATATGCATATATACATACATACGCAACCAATTCATGCCCCCTCTTAAGTATCTCCTTTTAGATGTTTTATACCAATTTTTCTGACACAGCCATGTTACTCATCCATTTACGTATTATACATCACTAATTTACAAGCTGCCTATTGCTTGTCAAAACAGTGTTGAAGCTTTACATCTCGGTTTTACTGTTTTACTGTTAGCGGGCATTAATGACTCCTACTGTACTGGTCGGCCATCTTAGCAATAAAGAGGCTATTATGAAGGGTTGTTAACATCTGTTTCCTCAGGACTAGCTTAGTCATTCATTTCTACTAAAATCTAATGTTATTTCAGGGGATGCTCAATATTGTCCTAAAACATATAAAGGATACTTTTATTGCACTCCTATATATTCACTACTTTGCGTGAATTTTAGAAACAAATTAATATATTCTTTTCTACTCTAGCCACAAAGCCCGAAACTTTGGGGAGGAGACCAGTCGATTAGATCGACCCTAGTAAGCAACTGGTACTTAATCTATCGACCACAAAAGGATGAAAGGCAAAGTCGACTTCAGCGAAATTTGAACTCAGAACGTAGCGGCAGACGAAATACCTATTTCTTTACTACCCACAAGGGACTAAACACAGAGGGGACAAACAAGGACAGACAAACTCATTAAGTCGATTATATCAACCCCAGTGCGTAACTGGTACTTATTAATCGACCCCGAAAGGATGAAAGTCAAAGTCGACCTCAGCGGAATTTGAACTCAGAACGTAACGTTACCGTTAAGTATTTCGCCCGACATGCTAACGTTTCTGCCAGCTCGACGACTTGACAAATTAATATGCTGTCCAAGAAACAGGTGTTATGCCTCTTGCTTTCATAAACCTTGACAATCAATCGCCTTATGGTTTGTTTTTTTCTTTAATTTTCATCTTTAATTTGTTTCAATCATTGAACTGCGGCCATCCTGGGGAAGAGTCTTGAAGGGTTTAGGGCCTAGTGTTTATTTATTTTGAGGCTGGTATTGATGTCACTAGCTTTTGCTGAACGTCTAAGTTAGGGAGTGTAACAACGCCATACTAATTGTCTGAAATGGGACAGGGTAGGGGACAATCAAAAAGATATACACCCAAACAAATACAAACACACATACATACACACATTCACACGCGTGCAGTCAGGCACACGAACAGTTTCCGACTATCGAATTCACTCACAAGCATTGGTTAACATGAGATGATAGTAGAAAACACTTGCCCACGATGCCGCACAGTGGGGCCGAATCCGGGAACACCTGGGTGTGAAGCAAAAATTTTGCCAAATAGCCACGCCTGCGCGTTGTCCTCGATCATTCACCTTACCCAACACTTATATATATATAATTTTTATTCCGAAAAAACTTTTCTTTCCCGAAATGCAATTCGTAAAAGTCTGCCATTTACCGGATGTAATATATGTAAACTCACCCATGTGCTTCGTTGATGTTGATCAGTTAGCTGCTCGGCTTAGACGAGGTAGGGTCGTTTATTTATGATACGTCCAGGCTTGCTGATGAATACAGAGGTATGAAATCACAGGTGATACAAGTCTATATTTTTAAATGTCTTACTTTGAAAAATTGCATTCGGTGGGATTAGTAAAATTTTTGGTAGAAATGACTAATTTTGTCCCTCTTAGCGTGTGGCATGTATGTATAATAATGCCCTCTATATATAAATATATATATATATATATATATATATATATATATATATATAATAAATCTCTGAACGAGGTATAAACAGTATGCGCACGACAATGTGACGTATTTTTGCCCCCTAAATGTGGCTAGCCACTAAAGGTGGATACTACTGTAGCTTGTAGCCCCAGGAGAACATCTTCTACAGCTGGCTATTGACACACTTTATGTGCCCTGTCGGTATTTGCAAGGGGAGCCATCCTTCCCATCGTCGACCTGACGTGATACGCACGAACCCGGGTTTCTGGGTATTTACCCTTCGTCAGCGCACGACAATTGGGACCCCTTCGCATCGAAGACCGGCAAAAGAAAAGAAAATTTACGAGAAAAACAACAGGAAGAAACACAAGAAAAAGTAAAAATAACAGAGAAAAAAGCAACTGAGGAAGGTGAAGAAAGCGAACCTACGTATATGGAATTTACTGCAGTCACGTACAAAAGAAAAACACAACACACACCAGATTCCCCTCCCCAAACAAAAAAGAAAACAAGCTTGCACACAGAAGAACACAAAAAACTCGCCCAATTCCACCCTCCTGATACAAAATTTATCGGACAACAATTTAATAAACCCCATCCCCTTTCACTGAAAGGCCTAAAAAAACTGAGAAAGTTTTGAGGGTGAATATGAAAAATGAGAAAGTGGCGAGATATACCCTAGCGAACAAACATGTAAAATTTTCAAGAGCGCTAATGGTACTCAGTACCGCTACGTGAAGGTGGGCGAAGAAGACTTTAAACAAACTTTTTCAAGAACACGTTATAAACAAATTAATAATAGACGTCATTGCGGGCAAAGTGGTAATTAGCCCGGCAGCCACCCCAACCCAGAGCCCGGTGGCAACCCCGAAAGAGAGCCCAGCAGAAACGGAAAGCATGAGGGAAGCTGGCAAACATAAAGTGCCATGTTCCCTCTCGCAACCGTAAGTAGTTCATTTTTATTTCTTCGATGATTAAGTTAGGGTGTTTGAATGTGCGTGGAATGGGGTCGAAATGGAAACAGGCTTGTTTTCTGGACGAGCCCATTTCGCGTAGAATAGATGTGGCTGTTATCACCGAGTCCAAGATGAGGGGACCTAAAGCGTTCTCGCCTCTCCTCAATGGTTACGAGAAATTTATTTCTCTGAGCCAGAGGGAAGGTGCAGGCGTGGCAGTCCTTATCAGGAGGAACTTGGGCTTAAAGATACGTACTGTCTTTCTGGACCCAGAAGGTAGGCTGGTTGTACTAGATGTAACACGAAAGTAAGCAGTCCTTCAGGTTGGTAGCTGTCTATACTCCTAACGGACATGGGCAGTCGGGCTTTTTTCGGAACCTGGAGTACTTTTTATTGACGTCTAAAACGGTAGTTTTGTTAGGGGACTTCGGCACTATCCTCGAAGCACGCGTCGATAGTGTGGGCTCCACTAATAGGAAAGGGAATCCTTGCCTGAAGGGTCTACTAGAAAGCTATAATCTAGTAGACCGTTACCGACTGGATGAGCCGAGCGTTCCACAGTGGACGTTGAGTAATGACGACGGCTCACGCAGATCGTATATAGATAGAATTTTTGCTAAGGAAAGAGATAAGCATAGCTTTAGCTGTCCACAATTCTGTATTGTGTCTTACACGGATCACAAACTTGTGACGTGTGAGGTACATGTAGATAAATGTCATAGACAGGGACCCGGATATTGGAAATTGAACAAGTCTATTTTGACTTGTGAAGGTTTCCGTACCCGAATTAAGGAGATAGTGCAGAGGACATTATGTGGCACCATCATTAATAATAGGTGGTGGCACGCCCTCAAGAGAGCCATCCGTCTTGAATCCATTAGATTTAGCAAGCAGCTAAGTTTAGATAGGACTAGAATAGAGGGTGACTTAGTTAAGAGCCTAGATGAGGCAATGGAATGTGGCTCCGCATCTAGAGTGCCAAACATGAAGGGTGCCGAGTCAGAGCTAAGTTACGCTCTGGGAAACGAGAGGGTATTAACGTAACCAGATCGGTCCTTAACTGACGAGCAGGGAAGCAAAATCTATGGACAGGAGGAGATGCAAAAGGTTTTTCACCAGCATTCTGCTCGGGTGTTCGGGGAGGGCGGTCCGCTTGAGCACGGGGAGCACTTAAGGGCCTTCTTAGTGGAGGGCCTCGACACTCAGCACGTGAAGCTGAATGCTGTGAAGGCCCAATCGCTCCTGCGAAGGTAAGAGAGGTGCTGGCCGAATACGCAGGGGAAAAGTCACCGGAACTGGATGGTCTGCCCTACGAATTTTATCGCTTAATACCGGACTTGTTTGGACATGTTCTGGCAGGCGTCTATGCTAACTGGCAGCAGAATGGGAGAATTCCCAGTACTGTAAGCCGGGGAGTTGTGACACTGATCCAGAAGGTTTCAAGCAATGGGGATAGCATTAGTAACTACAGGCCCATAACTCTGCTTAACATCCAAAGTAAAGCATTCGACAGGGTAGACTACCGGTACCTGGGGGCGGTCCTCGAAGCGGCTGGTCTAGGCCCTGACTTTCGCGGGTGGATTTTCGCTATGTATCAAGTCTACCGTCCAGATAAATGGTTACCTAACGGAGCCGTTTTCAATCAAGCGGTCTGTTCGTCAAGGGTGTCCCCTGTCTCCGATTCTGTATGTTTTGACCCTGGAGCCATTGCTGCGGCGGCTGGAGAAGTTAGGCGGCAACCCTAATGCGATTGGATGCGGTAAGTTCACTTCTGCTTATGCGGACTACGTCACTCTCATCGTGTCTAAAGAAGCACAACTACCTCGTGTATAAGATGCTCTGCGAAGATACGAAGCGGTGGCAGGAGCAAAGGTTAACAAGGACAAGTCCATTGGTTTGCGCCTCGGAACCTGGAGGGACAAGCTGATATCGTTTAGTGTCGTCGGACACTGGACAGATTGTCCTGTTAAGTTGCTGGAGTTTGGTTTGGTTCAGACTCCCAGACGAAGAATTGGAGCGAGGTACTGGACAAGGTGGAGGCCATAGTACGAAAGTGGTCCGGAAGGTCACTGTCCTTGAAGGGTAGAGCGGAGGTGGTGCAGGTGTTTATAGCATCTGTAATCACTTACCGCCTATCCGTTGTGCCTTTCCCCTATTTTGGCTAAACAAGCTGGTACGACTCCTCTTCCGCTTTTTTGGTGAGGGGGAAAGCCACTTGTGAGGGGCTCCGTGTGCTGCCAGGAACCGCTAAAGTGTGGCTTGGGATTTGCCCTGGCTAATGATGCGCAGACATGCGTTGAGGCTGAGACATCTATGGTGCCACTTGGAGGGTGATAAGGTGTGGAGTCCGTTAGAGAGATTCAAACCCGGTCTCATTAAAGGGCGTAAGCTGACTTCATGGCAGAAGGAATGCCGTCAGGCACTCTGGCTAATCCACGAGACGGGCAAGGCTGGCTGCGGGAATACCACCTCGGTATTCTATAGAGGGCTAGTGGAAGGAAAAAACGATGACGTCTTATGAGAGGCTCTGGGGTTCGATGAGAACCAACTTACCAACCTGTTTTGGAAAACCTTCAAGCCGGTTTATTTGGATAATTTCCAAAAATCTCTGACTTGGCAGTGTTACAGGAATGCTTTACCTGTTCGCGAGAAGTTATCCAGGCACGGTTTGGCAGTGCCACCGACATGTCCAAGATGTGGACAGGACAGTGAAACTGTCCAGCACGCTTTTGTGCATTGTCGGCAGCTTTTCATCTTGATAACTTACGTAGAGCACGTGTTGTCGCATCCAGGACGAGTACAGCTGTCGGCTGGATCTATGATAAAGATGATACCGCCAACTGGACTCTCAAAGGAAGGTGAGTCTTGTTTTTCTGTACGGTAGCAGTGTTGGAAGAATGTATATGGAGGACTAGAATGGAAGGTTTTGTGACAGGGTCCTATATATCCGGCCCTGGATTTCTGCTTTACTTCAGATACCATCTGAAGAGCAAGATAGGGCTGGAAAAGAGGACCCTGTCAACTAGAATATATGAACAAAATGGAAGGAAGTGGTGAAAAAGGTGTCTGTAAGTTACCCAAATTGATCATCGAGGAAATAAAAAGTGATCCGCTGGGACTTTTAGGCAGCCGGGTCAAATAAACAATTCGCTTGCTTTTAAAAATATTTTTAAAAAATAGGAGGAAAAAAAAGGGTCAGTTTTAAGTCTGCATAAGATTTATCTAATTGTAAATTTACTTATTTTAAGCGACATAATAACCGTAAAAATTTTTAAACACGAAGTCATTCATCCTGTGTAATTGTTTGTCCTGCGCTGTCCCCATATCTATATTCGATCCAGTAGTGATCATAATAAAGATTTAATCGAAGACCGGTGATTTTCGTGCGCTGACGACGGGTAAATACTCAAAAACCCGACCATGGGAAAGATGGCTTCCCTTTACAAATAGCGATAGGGCACAGAAAGCAAATCGGCCCCAGGAGTTATTCTATGTAAGCCTGGTACTTATCCTAACGACCTCTTTTGCAGAGCCGCTAAGTTACGGGGGACGTAAACACATCACCATCGGTCGTCAAGCGATGGTGGGGGAACAAACAATCACACAAATACATGCACACACACACACACGTATATATATATATTTATACGACTGGCTTCTTTCGGTTTCCCTCTACCAAATCCACTCACAAGGCTTTGGTCGGCCCGAGGCTATACTAGAAGACACTTGCCCAAAGTGCCACGCAGTGGGACTGAACCCGGAACCATCTTGTTTCCTACGCCTCTCTCTCTCCCTCTCTCTCTCTCTCTCGCTCCCTCTCTCTGTATATATATATATATATATATATATATATATATATATACACGTAAATGTAGAACGTTCAAATGAGCACACAATACCGCATTGGTGGATAAATAGTTCCTTTATTTGTGACATAAGGCTACCATTGGTTTCATCTTAAAAAGAGTAGAATATCCAATTATCTAAACATTTTTTGAAGCCGATCACATGGAGAAAGATGTTCACCACCCTTTTGTCTTCCAGAATGGAGGTGAACACCATTCTCCATGTGATCGGCTTGAAAAATTGTTAAGATACTTGGATATTTTCCTACTCTTTATAACATGAAACCAATGGTAGCCTTAATTCACAAATAAAGAATGTGTGTGTGTGTGCGTGTGCGTGTGCGTGAAAATTATGTTATAAATTTTCATTATAGATATCTTTCTTAGAAAATTCCTATTTTTAAATCTCACAACGTGAGAT
Source organism: Octopus sinensis (assembly GCF_006345805.1). NCBI lineage: Eukaryota > Metazoa > Mollusca > Cephalopoda > Octopoda > Octopodidae > Octopus > Octopus sinensis. The sequence continues at coordinate 39,294,262 of NC_043000.1, forward strand.
ATTCAGCAAAAGTACT
>NC_043000.1:39299277-39321777 GCF_006345805.1 Octopus sinensis
ACAGTTTAGATCTTAGTTATAAAAAAATTATGGAACCACTATTCTATGCTAATTTAGTTAATTTTGTCAAGCTCCCTTTTCAGTTTGTAAGACAGAAATTTAAATCTAATTAGATATTTTAAAAGAAGTTTAAAATGCCTACATGATAACTGGGAACCTACTTTTGGCCCATCCTGTATAGGAATGTTATGTGTATGTGTATAAATATGTGTGAGTGTGTGTGCATGTATATGTGAATGCATGTCGGTATTAGTGGAGGAGTAGCTTTCATTCTTTGGCGGGGGAGCGATAAAATAAGTACCAGTTGAACACTGTTGGCGATGTAATCAATATACCTCTTTTTCTTTAATACCCACAAGGGGCTAAACACAGGGGGGACGAACAAGGACAAACAAACGGATTAAGTCGATTATATCGATCCCAGTGCATAACTGGTATTTATTTAATCGACCCCGAAAGGATGAATGGTAAAGTCAACCTCGGCGGAATTTGAACTCACAACGTAGAATCAGACGAAATACCTATTTCTTTATTACCCACAAGAGGCTAAACACAGAGGGGACAAACAAGGACAGACATAGGTATTAAGTCGATTACATCGACCCCAGTGCGTAATTGGTACTTAATTTATCGACCCTGAAAGGATGAAAGGCAAAGTCGACCTCGGCGGAATTTGAACTCACAACGTAACGCAGACGAAATACCGCTAAGCATTTTGTCCAGCGTGCTAACGTTTCTGCCAGGTCGCCGCCTAGCCTAATAATCAATATACCTTGCCCTGCCGAAGTTTCTGGCTTTGTGCCAACATTTGAAACCGATATTAGTGGAGGCTTGTGGCTTGGTGGTTAGGGTTTTGGATTCACGACCGTAAGATTGTAGTTTCGATTCCTGGACCGGGTGACACGTTGTGTTCTTGAGCAAAATACATCACTTCACGTTGCTCCAGTTCACTCAGCTATAAATATGCGTAGAGCCTGGAGCGGAATGGGTTGCACTAGGCTTTCACATCCTCGATATACTGCATGGAACCCCCAACGGCTCCCAAGGGGTTAAGGAACCTGTCAACTCTCATGCCGATATTGCATATCTAATTTAATTGAAAGGACGCCAAACCTGATAGGAAGGAACGTGTTTAGATCATCAATTACAGCACAGCCCTACATGACTCTGGGTTCAGTCCCACAGCGTGACATCTTGAGCAAGTGTCTTATACTATACCTTCGAGCTGACCAAGGCCTTGAGAGTGGATTTGGTGGACGGAAACTGATAGAAGCTCATCAAAAAACAAGTTGAAAATAATGTAGGCGTAGGAGTGACTGTGTGGCAAGTAGCTTGCTTACCAGCCACATGGTTCCGGGTTCAGTCCCACTGCGTGGCACCTTGGTCAAGTATCTTCTACTATAGCCTCAGGCTGACCAAAGCTCTGTGAGGGAATTTGGTGGAGGGAAACTGAAAGAAGCCCCTCGCATATATGTATATATATAGAGATAGATAGATAGATAGATAGATAGATAGATAGATATACATACATATATGTATATATATATATATACGTGTGTGTGTGTATGTTTGTGTGTCTGTGTTTGTCCCCCCAACATCGCTTGACAACCGATGCTGGTGTGTTTACGCCCCCGTAACTTAACGGTTCGGCAAAAGTGACCGATTGAATAGGTACTAGGCTTACAACGAATAAGTACGGGGGTCGATTTGCTCGACTAAAGGCGGTGCTCCACAGTCAAATGACTGAAACAAATAAGTGAGTAAAGTGTAATAGTATTACATATTTTTCTTTTATTGGAGCAAATTTGCCTTACAGCTGTTTCGAGTGGTCATTACAGGTACATTACTGATAGATTTACTCAGTCGGTCTATTGATGAATTGGGGGAGATTGAACGACCTAAGAAACTTAGTGCTACGTTCACCAGAGCCATTTCTAGTTATAACAAGCAGAGCACTGAAGGAACGGCTATGGGGAAGGTGGGAGGGGAAAGTAAAAATATTCAAGCAGAATAAAGAACAGAGGGAGACAGATTACAAAGGGTTAAAAGCAGGTAAGGGGATGGTATAAGAGTCACTTACTAGAAGCAGGGTCATTGTATTGCCAAATTTGGCATTGTAGAGAACCTTGGACCCTGCCACAATATTACCTTGGGTTTTTCACTAATCTAATGTATTTTACTGAGTATAAGGAACCCTTTTGTATAAGGAATCCCCTAAATTTTGGGGCATAAAATTTGGAAAAGTTTTTGTTAGTGATTATAATATTATCCATGTATAAGAATCTCCCATATTTTTTTAACCTAATTTTTGGCTAAAAAGGGTTCCTTATACATGTTAAAATACGACAATTAATTTTGTTAGTCTGGTGTGCCAACAGAGAGCTTATGAAACATTTTACCTGGATTGGTAATTCCTCACTATGTGTGTGTGTGTGTGTGTGTGTGTGTGTGTGTGTGGTTCAAAATTATACAAAAGAAAAAAACTTTAAAAATAGACAGAGACATGTGCGGGAACAACAGAACGTATTAGTTTGATGCTGAGAAAAGGTTGCAGTCTTTTGACATTTTGAGCCTACGCCCTTCTACAGAAAAGAATATAGAAAGAAAATAAATGAAGAGAGTAAAAACATCGGGGAGAGAAACAGAAAACCCGTGTGAGTTAACGGTTGTACATGTTAAATTGACCAGAAGGAAAGAAGTGGTTGGAGACAAAGTGGCAAGGGAGACAACAATAAAATGGATAAAGTGTATGTGTGATTATGTGTGTGTGTGTGTGTGTGTGTGTGTGTATTCTGCTCCACCGCTTGGCAACCGGTGCTGGTTTGTTTACGTCCTCCCTAACTTAGCAGTTCGGTAAAAGGGGACGATATTATAGAGACCAGGATTAAGAGAACAAGTTCTGGAGTCGATTAGTTCTTAAGGTCAGTGCCCTAGCGTGGCCGCAGGCTTATCACCGAAGATAAAATCCGGATAGGATGAAAGGCAAAACTGATGTTGTCATGGCAAGTAGGAGCTAAAAACAAAATCATCCTCAAACCGGAGGCTTTACCCGAATACTTACAGCAGATATATGCATACGTGGGTGATATTAAATCGGGCGACTTGCTTTGTGTACCAATTGAGTAGTTCATGACAGGAATTCAAGGCTAAGCGTCACCACCAGGAATGATTAGCACTAGGCATCTGCTCCGACGTTCATTGTATATTTCCGGCCAGCTTCTCTCGTTATCGGCCCCGAAGGCGTAGGGTAACAGAAATCCTCGAAACATTTTTATCTGACGCTGTAACGTCGCTGCTCCTATATATATATATACACAGACACAGACACAGACACACACACAGACACACACACACATATACATATATATATATATTATATATATATATAATATATATATATTATATATATATATATGTATGTATGTATGTATGCATGTATGTATATATATATATATATATATATTATATATATATATATATATACACACACACACATATATATATATATACATACATACATACTTATATATATGTATAAATACATATATATCTGCGTGTGTATTTGTGTAAGTATACATACATGCACATGCCTGTGTGTTGGTAGGTATGTGTATATGTGTATATTTATATATATGTATGTGTATATACATATACACATATATATATATATATATATATATATATATATATATATATATATATATATATGTATAAATGTAGATATACATTATCTCTCATTCCTCTACCGCCAACAAGTTTTCTAGCGTATTTTTCATGACGAATTTCTCATTAAATTTTCATCACAAGGTCATGATGTCACTACTGTAGATTCTATGTAAATTTTAATCGTTCTAAAATATGAATGATATCAAAACATTTGAAAACAATAAACTCTTTTCAACAGAGATTAAAGCTCGTTTAGCCAGCTTGATTTCGAAGCTCATTGTTCTTGAAAGATACCATACGTTTTACAAGGTGGACACAAAGTCACGTACCATGGGTGATATTAGGTATGCTTTATTAACAATGAAGTAGGTTTATCCATTACAAATGTTCAAAGTATTGGCCATGTAGTTCTAAATATTCAATTGAGCTGCGACGCCCGAGCCATCTCCCTGGAAAATGTTAATTCAAAAACTCCCGAACCTGTAATGCATAATGGGGCGGATCCCCATTCTGCTGAAACCAAACAGGATTTCCCCTTCCAAGTGAATGCACGTGAGACATCATCTTGTTGCCAAACATGTCCATATACGAACCACCTGTCACAGAGCCCTCAAAATAAAATGGTCCAATTACTTGATTATGCCAAATTCCACACCGCATCATTATCTTGCTCCCCCCATCTTGTTGGTTATCTGCTCCCATCCAATAGCGACAGTTATGAAAAGAGATTTTTAAAAAAGAGACTGTTAGCAATAATAGAAATATCAATAATTCTAAGTCTCTCTAAAAGAGACTACGCCAGCGGTACTGAATATTAATAGTTATCGCCAAGCTAACATGGCGGTCCAGAAAAATAGGACGAATGCTGCCGTTGATTAGCTCCAAGAGGTCATCGCCTCTAGCTAGCTAGGTGACATACGAACCTGTGTCCATTATAACCTTCGAACAGGGGAGGTTAGCCGCTTCTCCTTACTTCCATCGAAGGTTATAATGGATACAGGTTCGTGTGTCACATATCTAGCTAGAGGCGATGGCCTCTTGGAGCTAATCGACTGCAGCATTCGTCCTATTTTTCTGGACTGTCATATTAGCTTGTCGATAACTATTTATAGACTGTTAGCAATTTCACATATTGCAGGATGGTGTGTGACTTTATGACCACCCTGTATAGTTATCAACATATATTAGATTTGAATGCCATTGATAGACGCCAGAAGTCCTCAAATTAAATCGTACCGTCTTAGAGAAAAGAAAAGAAAAACATGTAAAATGTCTTAGAGATACAGGAAGAAGACATGCAAAGTAGACTAGCATCAATTTTATCCATAGCTTTGCTCAATCAGGTCTGATCGGGGTTTAAGTAACAACATATTTAGCTGAAGATTAGCGAGCTTTAGTTTTAGATTAACGTGCTCTTCCAGAGAAGGTTAGCTAAAAGTCCAGCAACCTTCAATTCAAAATTCTTTCAGGTTTTTATCGACCCCTTGGGTAGCTACATAGACACCGCCCCACAGGGGTCAATTCCAACCTCTTAACCGGTCCTTTGCTTTAGTGTCTCTCATCTAAGCTAAATCCAACAAGGAGTCAATTGTGTTATTGGTCTCTTTAATCTTTGTGATGAGTTACATTCTGCGCATGCATTCAACGTGGATAGGCCAGATATCCGAATCAATAGATAATCATTATCTGCGGGCTGAGACTTTACGTCCGGCATAGCTAGATTATTTATAGATCTTTTGTTTTCATAATTATTTGATCATTTTCAAATATCTACAGGAATTGCGGACATTATAAAATATGTTTCTCAATTTTAGTGTTTGCATTTATTGATTACTGTAAAATGGTTGTTTTTATTCAAACAGCTGCTTTCGTGTTTCGAAATTGCGTTGGTTCTTCAATGCATCACATTGAAAGGTATACAATATAGCTAGTGTCATAAACATCATCACGGTAATCATTTCCTAACATTCAGATCTCTTATTGGTCATCATTTCTCTTGTCTGGAACTGTATTGTATACAGCTCTAAATACACTTTAAAATGTTTTTAAAAAAACGCCTAAGATCGCTTAATTATCACTTAGCTGTTAATTTTTGTGGTTATCGCTGTTTATTGTTGTTGTTAGCCAAAGGTCAGCTCTTATTCCATGATGAAAAGCATTCCAGAATTGACCATGCCACATGTTTTCTTTCCTTTTAGTTAAAATGCATCTAGGTCTGCGTTACCCCATGTGTTTTTCTATTATTAAAGACAAGAGCGTATTTAAGTGAGATTTATCAGCTATTTCTACCTGATTGAGTGACTACATAGAGATCTCATCGTGGGTCCGTAAACATATTTTACCGTGTTCAGTAATTCAACGCTCATAAAGACGTCTTCAGTGTGAAGTTGGCTAGCCAATCATTAGGTGTTGAATTAAACCCCCGATTTTTGTTTTGTTTGAAGAAACGGTCCTGAAAGTAAACTGGTATCATGGCTAATCTGAGATTTGTCGCTCAGCATCATATCCCCAAAGAAAGCTGTGAGGATCTTCGAACTGGTGAATCATAAATAGCTGTTAGAACCGACTATATCAAACGTGAGCAACAACGGATATTAGAGACAATAAAACTTGTCACGTGGCTTAACATTTGTATTCTAATCTCTGATTCCTGCATTTTAATTAATGAAGTAAGATTAGATGTGACGAAGAAAAATTTCATCACTGGATGATGTAAAATTTCTAATCTGAGCGAAGTCCATTCCTGAGAGTAGGCAGGGGCTATCTTGGAATTTCTTTGAAACTGAAATATGCGATGACAGATATTGTCTGGCAAACCTCCTTCTCATGTCTTCGCTCATCTAACTAGTTCAAGTCGTTCATCTCTTCAATATTTTATTCTCTTAAACTATTCATAGTCAGAACCGCCCGTCCATATTAAACACCCCCACTATTTGTTTAGTTCGTTCAATCTTTCTGGTTCTATTCTTATAAAATTTCAAACAATGGCTCCTTTGAAACCATCCAATTCCAGTACGTCAGAAAGATAGGGCAAACGGAGGAGACTATCTTCTATATACATATAACATCCACACAAGCACTCACAAACACACACACACACACACACAAACACACACACATGTACGCACACATACACACGCACACACACACTCGCTCACACACGCACGTACACACAAACTTATACCTATATATATATATAATATATATATATATATATAATTATATATATACATATATACATATATATACATATATATATACACCTATATGTATATATGTATATATACACATACATATATATGTATGTGTGAGCAAATATATATTATATATATACACTCACACATGCACGTATACCCACACCTATATATACATGTATTATATTTATATACATATATGTATGTGTATATATATGTATATGTATGTATGTATATACATATATTTATATGTATGTACGTATGTATATTTGTGATTATATATATATATATATATATATATATATATAATATATACCAACAGAGGAGAGGCTGAGGAGAAGAGAGAGAGAGAGTGAGAGGTAAAATATTTAGCGTAATTTAAACAACAATTATAATTCCCAATTAGTTAAGCCATAAAAATCCAAATACATTTTGTCTGCCAGAATTGCATTTCCTTGTTTTCTTTTTTTTTTTTCAAAATTCTTTGTTTTCTCTTTTCTTGAATGGAATTCATTGTTTTCTTTAACGAGGAAACATAGAAAGACCATGATTCATGGATGTATTTCCATTGCAGGGTGGGTGGCTAGTGCCAGCATTAACTGAATATTTCCAGTGTTCATTCTTAGAAACTTTTATCAACGACATGAAACAACCCAAAGCGATTTAATTTAAAGAATAATAAAACACAAGCGAGAAACATAGTGGGGAAAAAAAAAGTTATGTTCCTTCTTCAGACTCATAAGAGCCAGTTTCCCGGTTTCCATGGTGTATATATCCTCCTCGTCGATGGAACGCTAGTCCCTCGCAGGACTACTCCTTCTTACCAGAGGACAAGAGCAATGCGAAATGAAGTGTTTTGCTCAAAAATACAACGCATCACTCGAATCAGGAATCGAAACCGCAATCTTACGACTATGAGTCGAATGCCTTTACCACTATGCAACGCACCAAGATATATAAACTTGTTTTCAATTATACTCGACGAAATCTGATTTGATTTTTTAGAATTTTAAGATTTTAGTTTATAAAATACAAGCAGCTTAATGAGGTTCCTCCGAAGGAACTCTGGAGTAACGTCACTCGACAGAGTACAGAGCTCGGAGATCAGGGAATCTTTAATCCGAACCAACTGGCACGAGACCCGGGGGTAGAGCATGAATAAGATGGTTGGATAATATCCATAGCTTCTGTTGGTCATTCTTGGAAATCTAGCAGGAAAATGTACTGAAGGTTATTTCAGTCAGGACCCAAGGAAGGAGAAGCCTGTGGATCCCTCTCATATGTGGACTCCTCTCATATGGCTTCCAGGAACAGAGGGGTGGCAGGAAATGGATGGATGGGATGGATGAATAGATGGCGGGATAGATGAACGGATGTTGGACAATAAGATGATTTGTAGCTTTCCGGGCGGATCGTATACCGTACAACGGTTTACAATAATCTCATTGTCACTAAGCTGTCTTCCATGTAAATCTCCTTTTCACAAAGCTGTGAATTGGAGCTAGATTAAAATGTAGCTGACTATTATTTGGTTTGTGGTAAAGAAGTTTGCTTCCCAACCGCATGGTTCCGGTTTCAATACCATTGCGTGGCACCTTGGACAAGTGTCTTCTACCAGGGCATTGGGCCGACCAAAGCTTTGCGTATAAATTATGTAGACGGAAACTGAAAGACGCCCGTCGAATATATATGTGTGCGTGTGCATATATGTGTGTGTGTGTGAAAGTCTTTATGTTTGTTTGTCTATCATGTCTTTGTGACAGTGTTTGTCCCACCATCGCCATCATCGCCGCCACTTGACAACCGGTGCTGAAGTGTTTACGTTCCCGTAACTTCAAAAGATAAGTACTGGGGTCGATTCATTCGTCTAAAAATTCTTCAAGGCGGTACCCCAGCATGGATGCAGTCTAATCACTTAAACAAGTAAAAGCTAAAAGATATTGTAAAACACGGTGTCACTTTAAATTTCAGGAGGTTTCGGTAATTGAAGCTACTGAGATTACGTCTCCTCGTTACATTGACTCCTCTTGGAGAATATTGTTGAATATTGCCCAGATCTGTCTTCGAAATATTGTATGGAGAAAACTATTTTTCAGGTGCATAATAACATAATTAGCTACAAAAATTACTTCAACTAGAGTGGCTGTGTGGTAAGTAGCTTGCTTACCAACCACAAAATTCCGGGTTCAGTCCCACTGCGTGGTATCTTGGGCAAGTGCCTTGTACTATAGGCTCGGGCCTACCAAAGCCTTGTGACGGAAAATCAAAGAGACCCGTCGTATATATGTATATATATGTGTGTGTGTATGTTTGTCTGTCTGTGTTTGTCCCCCTAGCATTACTTGACAACCGAAGCTGGTGTGTTTATGTCCCTGTCACTTAGTAGTTCGGCAAAAGAGACCGATAGAATAAGTACTGGGTTTACAAAGAATAAATCCCGGGGTCGATTTGCTCGACTAAAAAGGTGGCGCTCCAGCATGGCCACAGTCAAATGACTGAAACAAGTAAAAGAGTATTGAATTATGTTGTCGTCGGCATCCGTCCGTCTCGAGAGACGATGGTGTAGCTCGGAATAGGTGGTGGGTTTATCTGCCTGCTGGAGTGTCCTCTCCAGTCCTCTTCCTGTTGAGCTACAAGGCAAGGGCAGGTTTGTATGAGGGATCAGCTGTTGCCCATGCAGTTTGATCCCCTCTCTCCACGCAGCTGGTAGCTCCAAGGGAATGACGGGTCGATACAGCTTGGTACCAGATGCATCGCAGGAGTTGCCGGTGATGACGTGTTGTGTCAGGCCTCCTTAGGGACTCCAGCTCCGGATTTTCTGTCGGGGTTTAACTCCCTTAGCCATCCCCAGGAGGGGGTCTTGCCGCAAGGCAGCGGAGGTTTGAAATCGGAGTTTCCCTCTCCTAGTTGGGCTGAATTATGTATTTATTTGATTAATAAAGAGTTCTGCCGAGGTCGACTTTGCTTTCATCCTTCTGGAGTAGATAACGTAAGTTTATTATTAATCCTAAATTTATTGATTATTAATAAATTGCTCACAGGGATCTGTTTGCTCCTTCTTCTATCATAATTATGTCTAACACTGATATATATTGTCTTATAGTTTAGAGGAAGAGTATAAAAACATCTGGCACTCCATAGGTTACAACGACGTTGACCTCGGCGGAATTTTAACTGAGGGTGTGAAAGTTCTTAAATAAAATACCGCAATGTATTTCATTCGTCTCCACAAGACTTTCACATTTAATACAAATAAATTCTACTAAACTACAACACTTTCACAATTATAATGAAAGGCCTATGAAGCATATTGTAATCAACCAAATATATTGTGAGATTTACTAATACCAATAAATATTGAGACTGTTGTACAGATCTGATGTTCAAGGCTCACACAAGGCTTACTGTTCGGCAGTAAATTACATACGATTGAATCAGAAAGGTTCCGAAGCAAAATTTTCTGAATTTTTAAAGGATGTAGTTTTATTATTGTGGCCAGAATATTTATTAAATATACCTGTTACTTCATTTATTGAATATATACGCTTTTTTATTAATTACACTAGCAAAAACGATCACCCTGCGGGTTGAAACTTATTTGTAGAAAATATCATAAATATCCATTCCACAATATCCATTTCACAATAACTTATGAGGAAATAAAGTCAGGCGGGACACAATTCTGTTCTTCTGCCGATGTATAAACAGAGATTAAAAAAAAACATTATCCCATTGTGTGATAACTACGTCGTAATGCATAAAGGTAGTTTTGTGATTGCATCACAAAGTTGAAATCTTTAATAATAAAGATTCAAAACCACATTTCGATTAAAAATATATATATATATAAAATTGGAATTTATAAGAATTTCCTAGACAATGTAGATTTTAATAATTGCTGTATTTTAGTAAGAGTTATATACTCCAAACACTCTCTTTTATAATATATATGCTATTAAGGTTGTGGGATTTGTACCACAAAAATGCGAACACACATCTCTTGAGATAATATAAAAACAAACAGACCACCTATGTTTATGAAAGTAACAAAGCAAATTCTAGTTCTTTCGAATAACAACAGAGTGTTTCTGCTCAGAATATTATCAAAACTTTATGAAAGAGACGAAGTTAACGAAAGCAAATAATTACTACCGGCAAATTTAGCCAAACATTATTCTACTTATTATTTTATTCTTTAAGCAGTCTTTTTTTATACATACATACATACATACATACATAATACATACATTCATATATATATATGTATGTATATATATATATATATATATATATATATATATATATATATATATATATATATATATATATATATATATATATATATATATATATAATATATATATATTTGTATATATGTGGGGGGGCTATATATGTATATATATATATATATATATATATATATATATATATATGAGGGTTAAGATGACAGCTAAGTTGATAAAGAAAGAAGACGAGAATTACCAGCTTCCTGATTAGGAGCAATACGATATAGCTCAATCTGCAAACAAGTGGCACATCTCTTCTATCTGATAACTTAATAAGGCTTGTTTATAGAGGGTGTGGTGAATGATGTCAACTCTCTACTTACGTCCACCAGCAACATTCCACGTGCGAACTCTAATGAAAACTTCTAATTTACTTGATAACAACGAAAGGAACACTGTAATAAATAACACATGAGAAAATTAGTATGTTTTGATATAGATCATTGGTTGTAGTTATTTTTCACACATCGTATTATACTCAGGAACAGTAGAAAGTTGTAAAGCGGAGTTTATGACGTTTATACTTTCATTATAATTAAAATATTGGTTTCGAATATTGGTAGAAGTTTAGCGATTTAGGGAGAGGGGTAAGTCGCTCAAATCGACACCAGTCCTAAACTGGTACCCGAACGGAAGCAAAGCAAAGTCGACCTCGGTGGAATTTGAGCACAACACATAAAGGTGAACGAAATGCCGCTAAGCAATTTGCTCCACCTGCCGAGGATTCTGCCTGTTCGCTGCTTTTTTTCTTATGGCCGATCAATATCACTTACAAATTTTGGCACAATGCCAACAATTTGGGGGATGGAGAAGTCGATTACATCGACCCTAGATGTTAAATTGGTACTTATTTTATCGACCCCGAAATGATGAAAGGTAAAGTCTCTTAGGGCAGAATTTGAACTTGAAGGAATGAAACGCGGAACGGAAAGTCTTAGAAACTAGAGAATTTTTTTAAGCGGTTAGGGTTAGGGTTAGTGTATGAATGGATGAACTGTTGATGATATCTGGAGACAGATAGACTGGAGACAACGCTCGTAGTTCGCTTGAAGCATTGTAGTATAGAAGTAGAACAATAAATGAAATGAGAAATGAAGCTTCTAAAAATGCAGTATGTTTAAAAAACTTTTAGATTTCTGGTACAAAGGCCTATCTTTAAAAGAATGCACTCAAGCAAATGTGGTTACATAGACCCTGCTATTTTGGATAGCCGGATAGGCTGTGACCCCGTTTTAATCCGGGATCACTGCCCGTATCTTTGAGGATAGGCATTTGCACCCAAAGTAGAAGGAATAATAAATCGTTCTGCATACCTTATCTTTTATTCCATTTATTATTCTATAAAAATAAATTAAATTAGAATATAAAAAAAATAAAGGAAAACATACATCTGCTTCACTCTGTAAGAGATAACAAGGAGAGAGTCCTCAATGAGTACGAATCTGAAACCCGAGTTTAAGTTCCGGGTTAGCTTTATGTTGTTCTAGTTATAACGTTGAGCAAAATGGAAAAAGAACCAATCCTCTAGTTGTATGTGTTAAACAATTCTTTGATGGAATGAAATCGAAATAAAACAAAGATCATAAGTGGATCGAGACTTGGTAGATTTGGAGAAATGTTGTTACACAACATATGGGTGTCGACTATCGATTTTAATTTATTTGAATACTAGGAAGATCACAGCGCTGCTGTGTGGCAAGAAGCTTGATGCTCAACCACATGGTTCCAGGTTCAGTCCCACTGTGTGATACTTTAGACAAGTGTCATCTACTATAACCATGGACCGACCTAAGCCTCGTAAGTGGGTTTGGTAGACGGAAACTGAAAGAAGCCCATTCTATGTATATACGTCTGTATGTGTGTTTGTGTGTGAGAGAGAGGCAGAGAGGCAGAGAGAGAGAGAGAGAGCTAGCTTGTGTCTGTACTTCCCCCCCCATCACCACCACCACCACTTGACAACCGAGTTGGTGTGTTTATGTCCCCATAACTTAGCGGTTCAGCAAAGTGACCCATAGATTAAGTACCAAGCTTAAAATAAAAATAGGCACTGGATGGCGATTCATTTCAATAAAAATTCATCAAGGTGATGCTGCAGCATGACCGCAGTCTAATGAGAAAAACAAGTAAAAGTTAAAAAAACAAGCAGTATCCAAATTTTATTTATTCTTTTGGCCATTTCATTGTTTTCCCATCATTTAAGGAATATTTGTTGGAGCATAGATTCTATACTCCAGCCAAAGAAAATAGGGCTTAGTGTTCGAACTTCGATCCCTAATGTATGTTAGTTTAGCAGATGCTGGTTCTCTGGAAAAAACTTACCATTTACCATGATCGTTTATAATCTCCAGAATTGAAATGAAACAAAGAGCCGTGATTCGTGAAAAATCAAAAGGGGCACAGACACACTCACGTCTATATATATATATATATTATGCATATGTATATATATATATATATATATATATATATAATATATATATATATATATATATATATATATATATATATATATATATATATACATATGTGTGTATTACATATGTATATATACATATATATATATATATATATATATATATATATATATATATATATATATATATATATATGTGTGTGTGTGTGTGTGTGTGTGTGTGTGTATTACATATGTATATATATAATATATATATATATATGTATATATATATATATATATAATATATATATATATATATATATATATAATATATATATATAATATTATATATATATATATATATATTATATATATATATATATACATGTGTGTGTATTACATATAACCGCACCAGAAAAAATCAACTTCTGGCATTGTTAATGTGATCTGGTATATATAATGTAGATTAAAGAAAGCATAGTTCCCTGATTACCCAAATTGATTTAGTATCAAACAAAGATGGCATGTATACAACTCATTCAATATATATATATATATATATATATATATACATACACAGGCACCCGCATACATATGAAGAGAAAGCCCACTAGGCTGTGACTAAGAGTTTGAAACGCTCATTGTCTATCTTTACTTTATCAATTAAATTTTATAAGCATAGTTTTATCTTTTGTAAATATTCTCTCGTCCATTATCAGTTTTAATGAAGTATTTTGTTTGTACTAACTTCACATACAAAAGGTAAAGAATCTAAAACTTGGCAGTTTGTCAGGACTTGCCACAGAAGACTACATAGATATTCTTGTTTTGTTTTTTTTATTGTGAATCTGTGTTATGTTGGTGAAATCAACGGTGGTTATGAAGACAAGCCAGGTCTTGCTCGATACGGAGATTGATAAAATCCTTACTTTTTATTTATATTTTGCGTATATGTGTTACGTTGTTGGTTTATATACACCAGCATCAATGAATGAAGCACACGAATATCTTATATTTGTTTCAGTCATTTGGATACGGCCATGCTGAGGCACCACCTTGAAGAATGAATCGATCCCAATATTTCTTTATATTAAAGCTTAATACATATTCTATCGGTATCTTATACCGAACCGATAAGTTACAGGACCGTAAATGCACCAACAGCGTTTGTGAAGCGATGGTGGGGAACAAATACAGACAGAAAGAAACATTCACACACACGCACGCGCACACATGCACACATATATGAAGGGATTTTTTCAGTTTCCGTCTACCAAACCTACTCATAAAGAATTGGTCAGCTTGAGGCTATAGTAGGAGATACTTGCCGAAGGTTACACATAGTGGGATTGAACCCAGAACCATATGGTTCAGTAGAAAGCTTCTTACCACAGAGCCACACCTGCGCCTATAGAAGAAAGCGAAGAAGAAATATCAATTAAAATTCGGTTTGAAGAGCAGAAAATCCAGAACAGCTAAGGAACTTTTCGAGAAACAAATAAATGCAAGAATGTAAATAACGAACTCGGCCTAAACTGAGGAACAAAAGGAATCCGGAACTCAAAACGAAATCATCGTAAAGACAAAGAAAGTAAAATACATATACTCAATGCTCCAGGCAGTGCTCCAGCATGACCGCAGTCAAATGACTGAAACGAGTAAGAGAGTAAAAAAATAAATGCCTTATTCTTTTGTTCTGTTATTCTTTTATTTGTTTGTCATTTGACTGCGGCTAAGCTGGAGCACCGCTTAGTCGAACAAATCGACCCCAGGACTTATTCTTGGTAAGCCTAGTACTTATTCTATCGTGTGTCTAGCCGAAACGCTAAGTTACGAGGGTCGTAAACACACCAGCATCGGTTTTCAAGCGATGGTGGGGGAAAAAAACACAGATACATAAACACGCACACACACACATACATATATATATTTCTTTATTGCCCACAAAGGGCTAAACATAGAGGGGACAAACAAGGACAGACAAAGGGATTAAGTCGACTACATCGACCCCAGTGCGAAACTGGTACTTAATTTATCGACCCCGAAAGGATGAAAGGCTTCTATCAGTTTCCCTTTATCAAATCCACTCACAAGGCTTTGGTCGGCCCGATGCTATAGTAGTTTTGATCGTTTTTGACTGCTTCTTCTACCGTGTAAAATCACCTGTTAAAGGTAGTTTTTCTTGTGTTTTATATGTACACTATTATATATATATATATTAACAATTGAGGATAAAATCTTTAAAAGAAATTATCAGTAGTCAGCGTGAAAAACCTCGTAAGAGAAAAAATCCGTAAATTCTTCCTCTTTGAAAATATTCATTTATATTATATTGAGGGTACTACTATTCGTAGATACCAACACGCTAGCGTGTTGGTATCTACGAATAGTAGTACCCTCAATATAATATAAAATATATATATATATATATATATAAAACAGTACTTGGAGAAGAAGAACGGAACGAAACGAACGAATCGAATCGAATCGACGCGAGGGCGCTCAGTCATACAATAGTGTAATAAATAAAATATATGCATACATACATATATGTACGTACCTACATCTACATGTATATATACATGCATATATAAATATATATACGTGAGTACAGAACACCACATATGTATTTTTTTCGAAGATTAGAAAAACGACGGCCACGCGCATGCACTTGGCGAGGAACGTCTCCACTGCGGCTCAAGAATTGAGACGTGCTTCAGAAGGCACTTGAATTTAGTAAGACGTATGTTACTATAACAAATACTGATATAAATATAATTATGAACGCAAGGAAGTCATTACTCTTTCGTATTAATTCCTATTGGGTAAAAAAAATGGAGACGGGTTATTTGACGTGGCAATGGGGAGCTATGACGATGCAGAGATAGCTGACTATGTAGGCCTTTATTTCCTAGAGACCCTTAAAAAAGAAATAAAATAAGCTAACATAGGTTGATATAGGGACGATGGCCTGGGAGTAGTATACAATAAAAACGGACATGATATGCATAGATTAGGGGGGGAATTATGCAAAATATTTAGCCAATTAGGCCTAAGAATCACAATCAGTACAAACCGAAACGAAGTCAACTTCATTGACATTAACATGAATCTTAACACAGGTTCCAACCATCCCTCAGCAGTAATTAAACAAATAGTTAACAACATTAGCAGGCGCGTCTCCAATTTATCCACTGACAAAGACACTTTTGAAATAGCCACCCCATATTATAATACTGCATTAGAAAGGTCCGACTTCTAGAATAGCGTATACTACATTGAACCAAATATAAATATACCAAGAAGACGCAGACAGAGGAAAATCTTATGGTTTAACTCATTTTATTGCATGAATGTAGCTACTAACATAGGAAATTCTTAAAACTAATAGACAACCACTTTCCACAAATACCAAAAGATCTTCAACGGAAATACTGTTAAAGTTAGCTATAGTTGCCTCTCCAATATAGGGTCAATAATACTCAATCACAATAAACATAAATACACCAGAAACACCTCCAAAAGACAATGTACCTATAGATCCTCAAACCGCTGCCCTCTGTCTCGTATTGAAGGCCAAGATCACGGACACCAACGAAATAGTTAAAACGTATATCGGAATGGCAGGCATCTCGTTCAAGGAAAGGTATACACAACATCTGGCATCATTCAGAGACAAAAATAAAACAAACATGCAACTTCCTTGTCAAATATGTTATAGACATTGAAAGAAGGTGGAATAGGCAAACCCAGATAGAATGAAAAATTATTGCTAAAGCCAAAAAATACAAACGATGGGATAGCAAATATGAACTCTGTATTACTGAAACATTAAACATTATACAATCAACAGATACATTCTAAACATTAGAGATGCAACCTCCTCTCCCTGCATACAGAAGCAATATTTTTCACTGAAATATTTCAAAGAAGAGCCACTATTTGCGACGGTAAACCCACCAGTGAAATCTGCACGCACATAGCACACAAACTTTACACACAGACGAAATATGCCCCAACAAGTAACTACCTCAGCACACAAGTATAGGAACACTATGCCCTGAAGAAAAATAAAATAATCCAAACAAATTGAACATACAACAATTTTCCCAAAAGACAAATTCAAGGGAGACAAATATCCAAAAGATACCACCCAGGTGGAACGTCTTTTGATAGATTGATTCTTTGTTTCATTCACGTGAATTCACGAGAATCTCTGCAAACTAAATGAGACTGTTTTTTCGAAAAGAGCGGCGAACACCTTTCTCCATGTGATCGGCTTGAAAAGTTGTTAAGATACTAGGATATGTAGTTTTCTTAGGTTTCTTAACACGAAACCAATGGTGTGTGTGTATATATATCTTTATATATAAAAGTCAAGTTGTGTGTCTGTCTCCTACGATTTAGATTCCTAACTACTCCCACATTTTGCGGTGCAGTTTAACCAAAACCGGGTATCTTATAGTCGTGATTCATATCGAGCCCTTCTGGGTATTAGTGCGTGTCTACGATGAGTCTACGATTTTGAAAAAAATTTACCATAATTTTTCCGTATTTTTAATGCATTTTCGCTCGGTTTATATAAGGGAAGTAACTCTCTAAAAATGTATTATTAAATCTCAGAACGTAAACAAGCTACAGTAACACCCCCCCCTTTGTGGTTAGCCATATTGGGATGGCTATTATATTTCACATCTCTAAAAATGCTTATATAGTTATTTCCCTTACAAACCCGAGCAACGCCGGGTGATACTGCTAGTATATATATATATATATATATATATATATATATACATATACATACATACACACACAAATATATCGTCCTTAGGCTGTTGCAAGATCGTGGGTTCGATTCTCAGACCGACCGGCGCATTGTGATCAGCGATGTATAACGACACTCAACTCTCTGGTTGATCACGTGATCATATGATATATACATACATACATACACACACACACATATATATATGTATGTATGTATATGTATGTATGTATATGTATCTATATATATAATAAGATGACAAAGGAATTAACGATCGTATTATGAACTATTTTGCTGCTATAAATGCAGTGGGTTTATTTTTGAGTGTTTGAGTCAAACCTCTTTACAGCTATAGCAGCGCCGCCTCGGCTATAAAGTGCAGTTTGCTTTGTACTAGTGATCAAATACGTAATTGATAGTGCATCAAGGTGTTCTATATTTTCAATGTCTAAGTCCAGCTCGACTTTATGATATCCACAATACCGCACTTGAACACACAAAGCAAGCACAGGCAAAGTGAACAGAAGAAAGCCCTTGAAGGGTACGCTTAAAGCCTCACTCAAAAGTTTTGAGATCACCCTCTTGGAAACGCCTGTACAAGACCGCCCTGCCTGGCGAAGTTGCACCGACAGAGGTGCCACCAACAAGATTGTAAGGGCACGAAGAAAACGTGAACTGTGCAAGTAAAGTGTGGTTACCTTCGATCCCAGGACACTTCCAGTGGCCAACCTGCAGCGGACACTTCCCAGCATGCATCGGACTGATCGGCGGATATACCATGACCCATCTTCTCCATTCTGCTGTCCTTGGTTGTCGTCGACAACGACGTACGAATTAACATGTGTGTGTGTCTCTGTGTGTCTCTGTGTGTCTGTGTCTGTGTCTCTGTGTGTGTCTGTGTGTGTGTGTGTGTGTCTGGGGAGACCCGTTTGTAAAATGCTTTTCCACGAAATGAACGCTGAGCTATAACTGGTTGAGAACCCCTTCTCTAAGCCATGATTAAAAGTCTGTCCACACTCCGTCTTGTATATAAAGCAACGAGTGAATCGATCCGATGGTGGGAGTTAAAGACTTAAATGTGAAAATAAGAAATGAAATCTAAAATCATGTTTAATGAACAGAAATCCGAAGTCACAAAAAAGAAGTATCTCGGGAGAGCCACAGAGAGAGGAGGAGGAGAGAAGAGAAGAGACAGAGAGAGAGAAAGAAGCAAAGACAGACAAAGAGAGAAAGAGAGCGGTACAGAGTGACATAGAGAGACATACACATACATACAGAGATAAAGAGAGAGACAGATAGAGAGAGAGAAAGAGAAATACTTAGAGAAACAGACACACGAAGTCAAACACGCACAGAGCGAAAGAAAGAAAGGAAGAGAATAGCCAGAGAGAAAAAGAGAGAGAGAGAGGGGGAGAGAGATAAAGAGAGAGAAGGAAAGGCAAAAGGAAATACATCATGAGTGATTTGGAAACGGTTTCGTTGCAAGAGTCGTCATCTGAACGGAACGTATAATCCGGTCATGTAAGAAGATAGGGAAGTGTCAAAGGTGGTTAGTGATAGGCAACAGATGGTATTACATACCACCACCAACACCACCACTGCCATACTAATGACATTACAACCTCTGCTACTATAACTACCACCACCACTACCATTACATTCAAAATCATCATCGCCATTATCACATCTACTACTATCATAACTAAAACTACCACCTCCACTACAATCATCACCACAGCCTCGACTACCACCATCAGCACTAGCATTGGCACCACCAGCACGACCACCATCACTACTACCACAAGAATCACTACCACCAACACCACTACTACCACCACAATTGTCATCACCACAATGACTACCACCACTACCACAACTACTACCTCCACCACCACTACTACCACCACCATTACCACCACTACCACCACTACCACCACCACCATCACCACCACAATCACCACTACCATCACCATCACAACTATTGCCACCACCACAAACACTAGCACACACCACAATGACTACCACCACTACAACCACTACTACCACTACCACAACCACTACCACCACTACTTCCTCAACCACCACCACCACCACTACTACTGGAACCAGTACTACATCTATCATCTTGTACTACAAGCACAACAATCAGAAGTACCACCACGGTCACTACAACCACTACAACCATTATCAACAGAACTACCACCTTTTCCAACACCACCACCACGACAAGAACTAGCAGAGTCACCACCACCAGCACTACATCCACAACAACAACACCGCCACTGCCATCACCACCACCAACAACAATAACATCAATAATAACTACAGCAACAGAAACAGCATCACCCACAATCACCGTCACAAGAACTGCCAGAAGCACCACCACCACCACCAACAACAACAACAACACTACTACCACCAATACTACCACCACCACCACTACAAGAATTGACAACAATTTCTTCCCAGAGTTTGAGATTTTTTACCGAGACACTAATAAATAACTAAATCAATTAATAAATAAATAATTAAATAAACAAGTAAATACATTGAAAAAAGACAAGTAAATAACATCACATGGTTTATCAGATAACAAGAAATAGTTGGGCGGTCAAAGGAAAAACGGAGGAGGGTGTTTAAATGTTTTGCCTTATTGGTAAAGTCTTACTTTTGTCGCGAAATAATTGAAGAATTAGCAACGGAAGTTAAGTCATTAAGATATTTTGTTTTCTAACGGTTTTATATTTTGTATTGTTTAATTTAATTTCTTTCATTAAATACCATCAAAATTTTTGTATATCGATTGAATTTTGTAAATTGAGTGACTGGTAGTAATTCATTGTACTGATTAAACGGTATCATTAGCTTATACGGATTAAATTCTGGTAATCCTTTACGTAATGGTAAAATAAAACCATCTAGATCGATTGAATTGCATAAATACAAGGCGTCAAATAGAACGACTTTATCAGCAACGAAGGGGTCAGAAGTAGAGCAAACCAACGCCTATTACTCATCACCATCTGCAAAGCACCGTCTGAGTTTGCAGGGACATTTCATATGGCCCCGACGACCAAAATCCACCAATCAACACCAACTTCTGCCATATATAAAATACTTTAACATATTCCTTTTACATATCACTTCAAATAGTATTTAATTATAAGAGGATAAGATGTTTTTTAAAAAACATGGAATGTCTATGAGGATCCATCCAATTAAAATGCGTGAAAAATGGTTGAGAACTACTGCCTTACATCGATGAAATACATTTGAAGTAAATAATATAAACTCAGCACGGGTCTGTATGTGATTGACTGATATGCAAGAAATGTCCAACAAATAATCCTCTAATTGTGTCATGCCATATTTATAAAAACAGGAAAGACCTCAATAATGTAATTTTATATACGCAAAAAAAAACCAGAAAAAAGACGGGATGTGTGGTAAGAAGTTTGCTTCCCGACCATATAGTTCCGGGTTCAGTCCTACTACGTGGCATCTTGGGCGAGTGTCTTCTACTATAGCCCTGGGCCGACCAAATGCCTCTGAGTCGGATTGGTAGATGAAAACTGAAAGAAGCCCGTTGTATGTGTGTGTGTGCGTGTCTGTGTGTGTGTGTGTGTGAGTGAGTGAGTGTGTGAGTGAGTGAGTGTGTGTATCATTGTGTTTACATACCTGTAACTTAGTGGTTCAGCAAAAGGGTTCATTGGAATAAGTACTGGGATTGATCCATTCGACTAAAACTCTTCAAGCTGGTACCCCAGCATGGCCACTGTCTAATCACTAAGCAAGTAATAGATAAAAGATGAAGATTATCAAATGTGTCTTGTAATTTCTAAGTCAACCGGATGTGGTTTCAGAGAGATTTGATTCCTTCTTCCAGCGGGTCGAGCAAACGTACTACACGTGAAGGAATTTTTGTTGAATACCAAGTGACATCTGGCAGATGAGGCCGACTACGAAAAAATACGATTAGAATATTTTGAGTTCCGAATATGTAACAGGTAAGATTCTGATGGCATAAATCAAAATAGAGTTGTTGAAGGAAAATATATGTCGAATGTGAAAGGCGAGGTAAGATCAGAACAAGCGAAATGGAAAGAACCTGGAAAGATCAAGACCCAAGGAAACTGAATTTTAGACAAAAAATGATTAAGTACTATAGAGAAAGAGACAGACTTCAAAAACCTT
>NC_043000.1:39329277-39334277 GCF_006345805.1 Octopus sinensis
TGACAACAGGTATTGTTTTAGTCTTCAGCTTCCACATTTTGCTGATTTCTATTTCAAGATCTTTATATTTGCTCAGTTTTTGGTAGGTCTTGACAGATACGTTTATATCGATTGGGACAGTCATATCAATGAGGAGGCATGTTCTTTGTCTGAAGTCTTTCAATATGATGTATGGCCTATTTGCATCTATCTTTCTGTCAGTTTGAATGGGGAAGTTCCAGAGGAGTGAGATGTGGTCATTTTCAAGCACTGGAGGTGGTTTGTGTTCCCACCAGTTTTTTTCATGGGGCAAATCCAGGTTTTTGCAGATTACCCAGTGAATATATTGTGCAGCTCTGTCATGCCTGTTGAGGTACTCTGTAGGCGCTAGAAGACTGCATTTGGAGACAACATGATCAATGGTTTCATTTTGTTGTCGGCATACACGACATGTTGGGCTACTGCCGTTCTTTAATATGTTGGCCTGGTAGTTTCTTGTTGGTAGGCATTGATCTTGAGCTGCTATGATAAACCCCTCTGTTTCAGATTTTAAGCCAGAGGCCATTAGCCATTGATGGGTCAGGGCTTTGTCAATATCTGCATTATTCGCTCTCTTTGGGTATTTGCCATAGAGAGGTTTTTCTTGCCATTTATTATTCAGAATATCTAAGGCCGCAGTTTTGTCACGGGTTTTCATGCGCTTAGCTTTTTCTGTGACTGTTTCTTGTATGTCTATCTCTAATTCCGAAATTGGTTGTATTCGGAATTCACTTAGATATTCCTTTGCCTGTTTTGTGACTGAGTATGATGCATTTGGCATGTGACTGAGTATGATGCATTGTTTTCATGTTTTGAGACAAGTTTTAACATCCAGTCCTCAGATTTTTTCAGGTAGGTGTTTAGGCCAATTGTAGCAATCTTCATTGTTATTGTCAGTTGTAAAAGACCACGGCCTCTCTCCTTTCTTGGCAGATAGAGTCGTTCTGTATCTGCCTTAGGGTGGTGCATTCTATTCATTGTCAACAGTTTCCTTATTTTTCTGTCGAGCTGACATATTTCAGTAATTGACCAGTTAACAATATTGAAACTGTAAGTCACGACTGGTATAGCTAATGCATTGATCGCTTCGATCCTGTTTCTTGCATTCAACTCTGTCTTGAGTATTGCTCTCACTCTTCGATAGCATTCTCTCCTGATCCTTTCCTTCATCTCTGAATGCCTTATTCCGTTCCCTTCAATTACCCCTAGGTACTTGTAGCTCTCCGCTGGATCTAGTTATTTTATGACATTCTGCTGGTCAAGGGTAACGTTAGATGTTTCTGTCATTTTTCCTTTGATAAAGCTAGCTTTTGCACATTTATCGAGGCCAAATTGCATTCTGATATCGTCACTGAATTGTTTGACTATCGCTAGTAAGCCCTTGAGTTGTTGGTCATATTTTAGAAAAAGCTTTAAATCATCCATGTAAATGAGATGATTTATATTTTTATCATACTTTTTATATCCGTACTGCGCGTCATTGAGCAGCTTTGAGAGAGGTATTAAGGATAAACAAAAGAGGAGTGGTGACAGTGAGTCACCCTGGAAAATGCCACACGAAATGTTTACATCACCAGCATTTAGGGATTCATTGTCACCGTTCAGAGTTAGTGTGGTTCTCCATAATCTCATACTTACAGTCAAGAAGTTTCGCAGAGTAGGTGCTATCTTATACATTTCCAGGCATTTCCTAATCCAGCTATGTGGTAGGCTATCAAAAGCCTTTTTATAGTCTATCCAGGCTATTGATAAGTTTTTGTGTCGTTTGTGACAATCTTCTAAGATCATCTTATTGATGAGTAGTTGGTCTTTACAGCCGTAGGATCCACGTTTACATCCTTTCTGTTCATTAGGGAATATGCTGCTGTCTGTTAAAAAACTATAGGTATATTCCGTCAGGACAGATGTTAGTGTTTTGTACATAGTTGTTAAGCGGGTTATGGGTCTATAGTTTTTTGGTTCATTTGTTTCTTCACTTTTTGGAAGCAGGAATGTTAACCCATTAACTAGCCAAGGAGGCATGCTACTAGGGTGTTGCAAAACATCATTGTACAGTTCTGTTAGCAGTTCATGGCTCTCTGGGAAGGCATTCAGCCAGAAGTTAGGAATTTTATCCTTTCCTGGAGACTTCCATTTGCTTGACCTCCTGAGAGCAGATCTTATATCTTCTACCTTGACACCCTCCAACTTGTACTCTTCTAAGGGGTCCAGTTCTGTAGATATTCTGTCAATCCAGGGGGCCTTTTCGTTGTGTGTTTTTTCTTCTGCCCAGATTTTATTCCAAAATCCCTGCACTTCTTTTGATGGTACAGACCTTGCAGTAAACGCTGTTTTTCCTATCTTCCTGTAAAAATTCTTGGTGTTATTTTTGAACATGTTGTCCTTGAAAAATCTAACACGCTTTTCATACCTCGCTATGCGGGCAGCTTTGGCAGATACCTTTTGTTTGATGGTTTCTATGGTGGCATCAATATCAAGTATAGTTTTCATATTGTATTTTTTCAGTAATTTTGGGGTTTTGTAGGTTTGGTAGTCTTGTGAGCCTTAAGGTTTTTCAAATATTCAATGTCAGATCTAAATATTTTAATTTGTTGTTGCAGACGATCTTGCCAAGAAGGCTTTTTGTGGGAATGTTGCCGTTTTCTAATCTTTACACCACATAGGATCGTTGAGATTTTGGCGGATGCATAGTATAGGTGGTTGAGGTTTGTGATATCAACATCATTAGCTGAAATTATATCCTTAAGTGCAAGCCGGATTTTACCAATTATTTTCATGTTTTGGTTAGAGTTGCGGATTTTAGGAAGTGTATCACGTTCATCCATGCTGGTTTCTTTAATTTTCAGCCATTCAATCATGATTTTTAGCTCATGTAGTTCTGTTGGGTCAATATTTGTGTGACTTTCTTTATCTATTTGATGCTCATCTGTCTTAGTGTTTATGATTGGTTCAGGGAGTATTTCACTTTGCCTATCACTTATACTAACTCTTTCAATCCTCACTTCGTTTTTATCAGCCCTGGGCTGGTCTATAATTATTTCCTCTGTATTATCTTCTCTAGCTGCAGCTTCGTTCATTTTATCCGATATTGCTTGTCTAACTTGATCAATCTCTACTTCAGTCAGTAATTTTTTTTTATAATGTTTCTTCTGACGTTGGCAAGTTTGTTACTGTTTATGTAGGGTTTTACTTCAGGGTATTTCTGTCTCCAGTTTAAGTATGCTTGTACAGTGCTACATTTATCTGTGGGGAAATATATGGCATGGTAGAAGGCCTCAAGAACTTCTTTATTATCTTCCCTAGACCATTTCTCCTTCTTTTTCTTTTGATTATTTGGTGATGAGCATGGATGGCCATCTGTTGGAATATTCCGGTTGTGGGGTACGTCCAGCTCCTGTGTGTTGGGAAGATTTGATCCAGTAGCTGATTTTTCAATCAGAATTTGGTTCAATTTTCGGGTACGTGGTCTTTTGTAATCCGTGCAACGACCAATGCGGTTTATTGTTTGATTTGTTGACCTTGAAGCATGACGAGCATCCATTCTTATATTAGGAGATGGATCTGTCAGTTTAGGGTTCTCTACATGTAAGCATTGCTCATAGCGCAGCTTCTTAAGACTAGCAGATCTATATTCGTCTGTATTTTTGTTGTTGATAGTTTTATCTCCGAACATTTTTATTATTATTATTATTATTATTATTATTATTATTATTATTATTATTATTATTATCATTATTATTATTATTATTATTATTATCATTATTATTATTATTATTATCATTATTATCATTATCATTATCATTATTATTATTATTATTGTTATCATTATTATTATTATTATTATTATTATTATTATTATTATTATTATTATTATTATTATTATCACAGCTTCTAACGCTGGAGATGTACTACAGTGTCATCTGTTCACTACCAGTGAACTAAGGTAACACCTCTTATTTTTCGAGCACCTTCCGGAGTATTCGAGCGGTTCCAAGCAGTGCTGTTTTCTCGAAGTGCGCCACCCTTATTGCAACCCCTATTTGTTCCACGGACTTCTCGAGACTTTTATTCACTGTTCACAGGGCTCCGACAATTATTTGTACCACTGCTACCTTTTTCATCGACCACAACTACTTAAGTTCCCAAGCTCATAAACACACACATCAGCCGGCCTGAGATCCGGCAGAATGCAAATAATACCATTCTTATTCTTTGGTTTAATAGTGCCTAGGCACTGATCGCATTGCTGGTAGATGTCAGCGCACGAAACTCCCGGTCCTTGAGTCACGCCGTAACTTCAGCTGATTGATAATAACAATCATATATAATTGTATTTCGAGTCCTGTTTTTCCAGTTTGCATAATCAGACATGTGTACGTGTGTGCGTGTGTATGCGTCTGTGTGTGTGCGTGTGTGTGTGCATGCGTGTATGTGCGTGCGTGTGCGCGCGGAATTTTGTGTTTGTGTGCGTGTATTTTTGTGTGTGTGTGTGTTGTGTGTGTGTATGTGTGTTCTGCTTGTATTTGTAGTTATGTTTGTAAATGTATGTATATATATATATATATATATATATATATATATATATATATATATATATATATATATATATATATACATATATATATATATATATATATATATATATATATATATATATATATATATATATATATATATATATATATATATATATATACATATATATATATACATATATATATATACATATATATATATATATATTATATATATATATATATATATTAAATATATTATAGTTTTAAGAGGTCTTGAGCCAATATGTTTCTGGGATCTGAGGATACGCCATAAAGCTAAATCCTTTCTGAACGGGAAACCTAAGGTCATCCCATGAACTGGCCTTCCCCATTTTTAATATATACTCATCTACATCTTACAGTGTCCATCTTCTTCCGAATTTATGCTTTCGATAAACGACATATATTAGGTTTGCAACTAAGTTC
>NC_043000.1:39341777-39346777 GCF_006345805.1 Octopus sinensis
GTTTAATTTCGGTCCAAAAGTTACAACGCCCTCTGATTGCAGGTGGCAGGCCGAATGTGCTCAGCGCTCCAGCACCCATGTCGATCAGATCATCCTCGATTTCAATGTTCAAGCAAGCTTTTCGGTGAGTTTCGCAGAACCCCTAGGCCTAAGGCCCTATACCACTGCAAATCATCATCGAGAAGCTCACGCTGTAGGCAGGCAGCCCGGTAGGTGTCATGGACTACATCATGCACCGTGCGAATGTCCGCAAAACTTTACGGTCCGACAACTTCATGAAGGAGAAGCCGCAAATAAAAACATTCTTTAAAAGTCGGTGGCACCATGTGGACCCTAGCAAGGGAAGTCGATTTCTTAACGTCCGGGAAAACGGCGACAGGTTCGCTCTTTATTTTACGCACCCAAGCTTTTTTCCCACTTATAATAGGACGGAACGTTCGGGTGCAGCAGTTGCTTGGCAAACGGGTCTTTTTGTTCACAGTTTGAAGAACGCAGTGAGGGTTGTGTCCTTCGGTTGGGCAGCCAACTGAGCAGTATTGCCTTCGGTGAAGAAGACTTGCTGGTCATTTTCTAAATGAACCGCCAACTTAGTGACAGGCGGATTCCTGTGGTGGATTGAAAGAATGAAAATCCGCCAGAAGGCCTCGCCAGTGCTCAGGTAACGGGCGGAGCTGTAATCGGTTATTTTATCACGCTCACTGGCACTTTGGAGTCCAAAAGCGGCTGCGTCTGAACCTTTGTTAACGTATTTGAAAAGGTATCTGATCGCCGATATGGAGCCGCAGAACTCCACATTGATATGCAATTCACGCGTAATTTCAACCCACCTGGGATTACACGTGAAAGTTATAAAAAGGTCCGGTCGGCCAAATTGAAGGACGTACGTGAACATATCCTGTGTGCGTTCGTACATGTATCGCGCCACCCTGTAAAAGTTGATGGAAGTAGGCAAGACTTCCCGAGGCGAGGTCACGAGGGTTCGCGTCGCTTTGAAGTCCATCGCGAAGGCAGGCGTAACTGTCGGAACGAAGTTCTCTTTGATGTATTTTCATGTAAGCCAGTCGTTCGGATTCTACCTTGGCACCCATGTCGACGGCAAACTGGTGGAACAGATCCCTTGTTCGGTGCAGATTGTTGAAATTGTTTGTGCGAAGCATGAAGCGGTAGGCGTAGAATGCCCTCGACGTTACTGTCTTTTCCAACGTTTCAGAAGGGTCATCTGGTTGGTGAAGCGGAATCCCGAAATGGTACCCATCTTCAACGTAGACAAAACGTAGTGGGTATTGTAACGCGTCATAGGAGCGATGGGATTCTCGAATCCTCTGAAGGCCACCACCACGTTTTGCGATGACTACGTCTCTTGGGTTGGATTAGTCTCCATGCAGAAGAACTGCCACCTCATTGCACGTGGGAGCATCGTATCGGCCGGGATGTTCGCCAGACGGTCGACTGTTGGCATCAATGATGATTTTGAAGTTGGGTGAATCCGTTGATTCCAGGGCGTACTTCAAGCTCGTAATATACGTGTTGTTGTCATGGGACATATTTTGAAGCCCCAGAAGAACCTCTCTGTTGAAAGTTGGAGAGTCTTGGTTGTTACCTCTGCGTTGTGGGAAGATGGCTTCTCTAGCAGCGGCCTGCCTATCGTAGTCGGAGATGAAATATAACTGCAAAAACGCCGGTGAGTTGTTGTCTCTTGGAAGCAAAGATCCAATCAGGTGGTACACCTGACCTTGAACTTTGAATGTTGGCATCCACCCTTGTTCCTGGACAACTTTGGCGCCGAAAGAAGTCATCTAGAATGCAGAATTGTAGGTCCGAATGGCTTGTAGGAAGTCCGATGAACTTGGTGCAGTGCCAGCGAGAAGGTCCCGAAGAGGCTGTGGAGGGTCTCGAAGAGGAGGGAGCTGGACTTTGCCATTGGAACAGTACATGCCGGACGTTTCACCGGGCCATTTCATAGCCTTGCAGTGTTCGCAGATTGAGCGCATATTTCCAATGCGAATGTCGGTGCGAGAAGAGTAATTCGTCGTCGGAACGTAGTTGAATGCCTTCATGCCCCAGAATTTAGGCTTTGGGCTTGAAATTTTAATCTTTTCCTCTCGTCGTGCAGTTGTAGCCTGCAATCTTGTGCGCCTCCGCTCGGAGTTTTCTGTTGATCACGCGATGGCCGTGGTAGCAGCATCTTGAGAACGGCGGGCGTGTGTTTGTTCTGGAGTTTCGGCATCCCTTGCGGTGGCCGTGGCAGCAGCATCTTGAGAATGGTGGACCTGTGTTTGTTCTGAAGTTTCAGCAACCCTTGCGGTGGCCGTGGCAGCAGCATTCCGAGAACGGTGGGCCTGTGTTTGTTCTGGAGTTTCGACATCCTTTGCGGTGGCCGTGGCAGCAGCATTCCAAGCTAATCGAATAGATCTGTCTTGGGGCTCTTCATTGGCCATTCTGGCCCTCTTAGCCTCTGAACCAGCCGTCCTTCTCCCAAATGCGAGGTCTCTTCTTTGGGAGCATTTTGGTCAATCAAAAAAATGTAGGTTAACTGGAAATGTGGAATGAAGTAACTAATTTCGAACAAACGTTACCACACTTTTTCAGGTTTAGTGAATTACACAACAAAACGAAAATGGCAAAAGTGAGAACCGACTGGCAAACAAAGGGTAGTTAAAAATAGGAGAAATATTGGCTGGTCAAAACACAGTAATCAAAAAGTGATTTCAAACGAAAAAATGTTTTCTTATGTTAAAAATAGGATGCCGATATCGACCAATAGTTTATTTAGTCAATACTCAAAACTTATTTAGGTAATACTTAAAGCGTGTACTGATTTCAAACACAAAACGGTTATTTTAAGCAAAAGGGGAAGCAAAATGCAGCAGTGTTAATTGATAAGTTGCTCGGCAAAAATATGACCGGGCAACCCAAATAAACCTGATAAGTATAGTGTAGCGTTATGAATGAACAGAGAACTTGCGGTCAGTAACGATAACCGAACCGCAAAGCGTGATTGTGAAAAGCGTTGGAGTCTGGGCGCCAAAGCATAAATCCTCACGTTTAATCAGTGCATTGAATCTGATTGGGTAATGTTCTAGGCCGCGCGTTCAAGGTTGAACGGTTATACACGGCCTCAGCAGCGTTGCATTGTCATGGCCAGTACACGCACGCACGCATACGTCCAAGGTCATCCTCAGGAGCGTGACTAATTGTCTACGCGAGAATACGCGGGAAAAAGCTTTGTTAGGCGTTTAATGCACAGGTTATTAGGTGGGAGCGTAAATGTTGAGACATTTTCCATCACCCGTTTGATGATCCCGTGAATCTCTCGTGCACAAGAAAGACCTACGGGAATGTTATAATGAAGCGTTGGTTGTGAAGCCTTATTAAAGGCAGTACAGAAAAATTCGTGAGCTCTGGCCTTGAATTGTCTATGAATTGTAGCCATGTTCATCTGCTTGATGGCTACCATTGGTAGAACCAAAAATGGTTCGAACAAAATTCTGGGTAAGGCTAAAAGATTGCAAACAGCACGACCTCTCCTCGTTAGGTTAATTGTCGTGCTACTGATCAATTGACAATTTTGGTCAATTCGAACCAGCTTAGGAATTCTTCACCGAAAAGATCAACCTGATAATACTAAGTATCAGCTATGTAGATATCAAATGATTCGATCTGTAGCTAAATAAAGCCGCTATATTTATGCAAGCAAAGAAACGTTTCGAAAAATCCCTTAAGGGTTCAACTCGCTGGATAATTTTTATCAATTGAAAGCACTTCTTAAGTAGAGACATTAAATAGGCTCCAACTCCCTTATGGCATACTTCAAGAATGATAGCATAGCAAGCATATTTGGCCTTTCATGAAATTCCCGCTTTTTCTTGGCATTCACTTAGCCGTATTCGTTAATTAATTATTTCTCACGTGTTCATAAACTGGCCTCTTAGCTTGCGCATTGAGTCATGCATGCATATATAGCTGCGTGCGTGCGCACATGCACGCTAGTACTGTCCAAATCACCGACCAATCACATACAGCTAGCTGGCATTCAACTGGCGTATCAAGTTTTGGGCATTTTGATTGGATTTTGGATAGAAAATTCACAAAAAAGTCACTTCAATTGATTTTTAATGGCTTTGCGGGGTGACTGGGGAAATGTAAAGATGTGCACGACCACCCTTGGGCGGTTTTGAATGACCATAGAAAGTGCGAGCCCTCTAACTGGAAAAATGTGGATTTGTATAAAGGACAGACACACACAGACAGACATTTTGCCGTTTATATATAGAGAGATATTAGGGTAATAAGAATTATAGAAATTATTATTACCAATGGCCTAGCACAACAAAAATTTATCAATAGAATATATATTATTCATATAATAAATATCGTGTACATTAAAACACATTAAGAGGCTTCCATCATAGGAAAGCCTTGTGCTAGAAAGAGCAGTAGTCAGAAACCATGGTCTAGGAAATAAATTAGATGGTAAATGTTTTTAATTTTCAATCCTTTCGAGAATTTATCCCTAATTAGTGGTCTGAGTTTTCTAATGCCCTTTCTAGCACAAAGCTTTCCTATGATGGAAGCCTCTTAATGTGTTTAATGTATACGATATTTTATATATATATATAATTATATATATATATACTAGCAGTATCGCCCGGCGTTGCTCGGGTTTGTAAGGGAAATAACTATATAAGCATTTTTAGAGAGTTATAGCCAAAAAATAGGAAAAAAATGCATAAAAAATGGAAAAAAAATTAAGGTAAATTTCTTTTTAAATCGTTGACACATCGTAGATATTTTTAGAGAGTTACTTCCCTTATATAATAGCGAAAAAATGCATTAAAATGGAAAAATATGATGGTAATTTTTTTTAAATCGTAGATTCATCGTAGACGCGCGCTAATACCCAAAACGGCTCGATATGAATCACGACTATAAGATACCCGGTTTTGGTTACACTGCACCGCAAAATGTGGGAGTAGTTAGGAATCTAAATCGTAGGAGAC
>NC_043000.1:39351777-39376777 GCF_006345805.1 Octopus sinensis
GCCTCTACCACCTTCTATACGTTGTATATATATATCCTTTCTATGTCAGATTTTGGGTGGTACATCGTAGATCCTGTCATTATTTTTCTTGTTTTCCTATCTATTTTGGTTAGTTCATTTAGTGTCCAGTTAAGGATATTGTAGCTGTAACTTATAACTGGGACGGCTAAAGCGTTATTACCTATTATCTTGTCTTTAGCATTGAGCTCTGTTTTTAGTATTGATCTAACTCGTCTATAGTATTCTTTCTTTATTTTCTCTTTCAATTGTGTGTGAAGAAGAAGAAGAAGAAGAAGAAGAAGAAGAAGAAGAAGAAGAAGAAGAAGAAGAAGAAGAAGAAGAAGAAGAAGAATGCAGTATCAGGCAATGGCTCTCATGGCTTCTGATCTTAACTGATTGTAAGTGTTATCATGTACATTGTTTTGTCTTGGTATAAAAGATAGGCTACCGCAAATATTCTGCTCATTACCACAGATTTGCTTGTCAGTTGCTTGACCTTAACCAGTTAAGCATGTCCCTTGGTGGCTCACCATATGTGCATCTCTGATCACGAGCAGAAGTAGTGGGGGAGCATCATAACCATGTATTGAGAGGGGATTCTTTGTGGTTTGAATAATTCACCTCTGGAAACATGGGTATACTGGGCTTCGTATATTTTACCCCAGTGTAACTTTAATGGCATGCACTGCTCTCTCACTCAATAATAATAATAATAATAATAATAATAATAATAATAATAATAATAATAATAATAATAATAATAATAAGTACTTTTTTCGCAAACAATTTTATAAATGATAAGTTATACGTTTTTAGTTTTGGAATTTTTTATTTTTTATTTTTATTTCATAAATATTTTCGGAATGATATCTATAATATTTATTTAAGTAATAATGGAGTAATTTATTCATTTATTTATATGTTTATTGATAGAAAAAATATGGATTTGTAATTGCTATATGTGTTGATTATAATTTAGATACATACTTTTATATAATTTTATAATTTTACTATTTTATAATTATTAGATGTGAGCTAAAATCTAAAAATGTTAAGTGTGATTGTTTTGTAAAATAGTTTGGCAATTAAATATTAGAGTATAGCTACGGTAAAGATATTTTAAAGTGTATTAATGTTTTTTCTTAATGCTTAATTATATCTTAGTAGATAAATACATTTTTCTATCTATTTACTCTCCTTTTACTCTAAATATTTAACATGATAAATGTATTATAGGCACCTAGTCCTAATGTTTTAAGTTTCAAATTTAATTAATGGAGTTTCTTCTATTAAGAACAATCATGATTTTTATTTCTTTAAGAAATATTGTTTAATTCTATTTTCTTCTTCTTATTATTATTATTGTTGACCTGAGGAGTGATGCTGATCGGCTTAAGCGAGGCAGGGTCATTGTTTATTTATAATACATTCAGGCCTGCTGATGAGTACGTAAGTATGAAATCACTGTGATACAGGTCTATATTTTTTTAAATGTCTTACTTTGAAAAATTGCATTCGGTGGGATTAGTAATATTTTTGGTAGAAATTACTAATTGTCCCTCTTAGCGTGTGGCTTGTATGTATAATGCCTTCTGGCATGTATGTATAATGCCCTCTCTATATATAAATTAATATGTTCAATAAGAAATAATTATTTTCGAAATTTTTTCTCTTATGAGGTTTTCACGCTATCTACCTGACAATTTCTTGTTAAGTTTTCCTTATTAAGTAGTTGTCCTTAATTGCTAAATTTTTATTCCGAAAAAACTTTTCCTCTCCCGAAATGCAATTCGTAAAAGTTTGCCATTTATCCGGATGTAATATATGTAAACTCACCCATGTGCTTCGTTGATGTTGATCAGTTAGCTGATCGGCTTAAGCGAGGCAGGGTCGTTGTTTATTTATAATACATTCAGGCCTGCTGATGAGTACGTAAGTATGAAATCACTGTGATACAGGTCTATATTTTTTTTAATGTCTTACTTTGAAAAATTGCATTCGGTGGGATTAGTAATATTTTTGGTAGAAATGACTAATTGTCCCTCTTAGCGTGTGGCTTGTATGTATAATGCCTTCTGGCATGTATGTATAATGCCCTCTCTATTTATAAAAATTATATATATATATATATATATATACATAAATATAAATATATACCTACTTATACACTACTTATACATCAATACATACAAATGCAGACATGTATGCGTGTGTGTATATAGCCTTGACATTAATGTTGATGATGATGTTGTTTTCCCGCATGTAAAAATATCTGCCCTGATTTTTGGCTAAGAAGCCAGCAGCGGTTAATGTTAAGTCAAGTGTAACAGCAGTTAAGATGCTATTCACCAACTGTGTAATAAATCTCAGAAACGACTCTTGTTTGACAGATTTTAATTTCAACATTCTACCCGCGCCCGAGTACACACACATTCTAACACAGGTAAACACACAGGTGCCTCAGACCAACAATTACTGCTTTATCGTGTCCACCCGAAGGTGGGGAGGTGGTAGAGTCATCGTTAGAACGCTAGATGAAATGCTTAGCGGTAATTCGCCCGTCGATACGTTCTGAGTTCAAATTCCACCGAGGTCGACTTTGCTTTCATCCTTTCGGAGTCGATAAATTATGTACCAGTTACGCACTGGGGTCGATATTATCGACTTAATCCGTTTGTCTGTCCTTGTTTGTC
Organism: Octopus sinensis; assembly: GCF_006345805.1. Lineage (NCBI taxonomy): Eukaryota > Metazoa > Mollusca > Cephalopoda > Octopoda > Octopodidae > Octopus > Octopus sinensis. The sequence continues at coordinate 39,354,471 of NC_043000.1, forward strand.
CTCTCTGTGTTTAGCCCCTTGTGGGTAGTAAAGAAATAGGTAATTCGCCCGTCGATACGTTCTGAGTTCAACCTCCGCCGAGGTTGACTTTGCCATTCATTCTTTCGGGGTCGATAAATTAAGTACCAGTAAAACACTGAAGGTTTATGTAATCGACTTGTCCCCTCCCCCAATTTCCAGGCCTCCTACCTTTAGTAGAACTATATAGCTTGTCCACCCAATATCTTGTTACTAATATTCCTGGCTATTTCCTGAGAATTTCCAAGTCTAAGTTCGAATTCTGCCAATGCTAACATTCACTTTTAACGTTTTAGTGTCGATAAAATAAGATGCAGGTTCATAATGGGGTTGAAATAATAAACAAGCAAACTCCCACAAGAGTTCAGGCCCCTTGTATCTATGGCTTTTTGTTCACTTTGAGGAAGCCTATTCCTCCACCTTTCTCTATCTCCCACTCTCTCTTTATATAAATATATAAAATGGCCGAGTGGCAAGTAGCTTGCTAACTAACCACATGGTTCCGGGTTCAGTCCCACTACATGGCACCACGGGTAAGTGACTTCTACTATAGCCTCGGGCCAAAGCCTTGTGAGTTGATTTGGTAGATGGAAACTGAAAGAAACCCGTCGTATATGTGTTTGTATATGTTTGTGAGTCTGCGCTTGTGCCCACCCCCGCCACCACCACCATCGCTTGACAACCGATGTTGGTGCGTTTATGTCCTCGTAACTTAGCGGTTCGGCAAAAGTGACCTACATAATAGGTACTAGGCTTACAAAGAATAAGTCCTGGGTTCGATTTGATCGACTAAAGGTAATGGTCCAGCATGGCCGCAGTCAAATGACTGAAACAAATAGAGGAATAAAGTATACATACATGCATACATACATACATACATACATACATACATACATACATACATACATACATATATATGCGTAGGAGTGGCAGTGTGGTAAGTAGCTTGCTTACGAACCACATGGTTCCGAGTTCCGTGGCACCTTGGGCAAGTGTCTTCTAGTATAGCCTCGGGCCGACCAAAGCCTTGTGAGTGGATTTGGTAGATGAAAACTGAAAGAAGCTCGTCGTATATATGCATATATATATATATATATATATATATATATATATATATATATGTGTGTGTGTGTGTGTGTATGTATGTGTGTCTGTGTTTGTTCTCCCAACATCGCTTGACAACCGATGCTGGTGTGTTTATGTCCCCGTAACTTAGTGGTTCGGCAAAAGAGACCGATAGAATAAGTACTAGGCTTACAAAGAATAAGTCCTGGGGTCGATCTGCTCGACTAAAGGCGGTGCTCCAGCATGGCCACAGTCAAATGACTGAAACAAGTAAAAGAATAAAAGAGTAAGAGTATATATATATATATATAATATATATATATATATATATATATACATTACATACATACATATACAAACACACATAGACACAGACACACAAACACACATACACACACATATATGTACCACCGTAAAAAAAACAATTGTAATTTAAATTTAAAAGTATAAGCCAATCAAATTCCGGCGTTCGTTTCATAACTATTTCGGAAATTAATAATATATTAGTGTCACAATAGAAATTATTAATTCACATGCATCTGTGGAAATTAACACCATGTAAACTGATTGACTTGACTGCTTTTTGTATGTATGTGCAAATATTTAATGCCTTGCATAATACTGTGGTATTATGTTGGTCCCTAGTTTTGCTACTATATTGCTAATTATGTGATATAGGTATTGTTTTATTAGTATTAATGTTATTAGAAATAAGAACAATGATATTGGTAGCATTAATGATATTGATAACAGTATTGATGTTAACATTAATGACTTTTTGTAAATTAATATAAGGTAATACTGACTCTATATATCTGCATTGAAGTATGAATATGTCTATGTTCTCTACGTTGTAATATCTTAATATTAAGTTCAAAAACATTGAATATGGTACATATATATATTTTATTGATTTATATTATTTGTATTATTATGTATATGTATATGTGTATGTATAAGAGTATGAGTATATGCACTCATATATATATATATATGTAAATGATTTATTATGGGTATGTACCCACACTTATATGAGTATATATGTAATTTGGTTTATACTTTAGAATCTCCGAAGAGGCCTTAAAATATCTTTGTAAATGTCTCATTTTTAACTTCATATTGACATACTATACATGGCTAATATAGGTAAAATGAGACATATTTATCTGCATGGCCGAAACCGCTGTAAGATATATCTATTTATATTTATTTATTTATACCCTCTTATAATGATTGTACTTATTGTATTGTATTACATGCAGTCCCACTGCTTGGCACCCGGGCAAGTCTCTTCTGCTATTGCCTCGTTTCCGACCAGTATACGAGAATTGAAAGATATATATTTAATATCTATATCTCTCAACAGATATAGAATTTTATTCTCCTGTCTTTATTCTTCTGTCACCTGATTTATTCTTTTATATTCTGTGAACTCTCTGTCTGGAACTTCCCTGCATACACGTGGTCTCTGACGATGGAATACCCTGTGTCTGGAGATGCTGACCCATCACCTGTGTTATCCCAGAAACTGAGACATTAATTACTTCTGCTTATCTATTTTTCACTCATCTTACTCTAATTAAATATTCTAAATGACCTGAGATACTCACCCAGTTTTGGTTTTCATTTATTTTCCTTTTAATATCTGTCTGTCTATCTATCTATCTATCTATCTATCTATCTATCTATCTATCTATCTATCTATATATCTATCTATCTATCTGTTTACCTAACTATTTTCTCTCTATATATGTGTGTGTGCGTTTTTGAGTAGAGAGAGAAAGGGAGAGAAAAAGATTGGGAGAGATGTAACTATAGATACAGGCACATATAAATGTTAAGATATAATAATAATAATAATAATAATAATAATAATAATAATAATAATAATAATAATAATAATAATAATAATAATAATAATAATAATAATAATAATAATAATAATAATAATAATAATAATAATGATGATGATGATAAATGCATATAATAAGGTGTTAGCCATAAATTCCTTAGTGGTACCAGTTGTTCTTTATAGCTTCAATGTGCTTAACTGGAATGCCAGTGAAATAATGCAAATTGACACAAAAATCTGCAACCTACTGAGTTGTAATAAGATGTACCATCCAAAGCAGAAGTGGATCGTCTTTACCTTCCCAGAGCTCAGGGAGGTCGAGGTTTGATGCAGCTTCAACTTACATACAAAACCACCACAATCGGACTGGCCAAATACCTTGAAGCAACCAACGATTGGATGCTAAAACTTGTTGAAAAACATGAAAGACCGAAAAAACTTCACTCTATTCTGAAAGAGAGCAAAAGATTCGCTACTGATCTCTTAGATGCATACCAGATTGATCAGGCTGAAGGAAATGCGCCAACTGCAGCTACAAAGAAAATAAAATTAATTGCAAAGACAAAAGCACATGAAAAATTAGCTAGCAGATGGGAACAGAAACCTCTGCAAGGCAAGTATGTAGCCCGTAGCAAACAAGCTGATGTCGACCAGAAACACACGCACTAATGGTTACGAAGCTCAGGGCTAAAAATAGGGAGTGAAGGTTTCACATTAGCTGCTCAAGACCAACGCTTATAAACCCGAAACTACCAAGCCAATGTGATAAAAATTGGAGCTGACCCAAAATGCCGATTATGTAACAATGAGATTGAAACAATAGACCACCTAATCTCAGGGTGTAGAGTCTTAACACCTGTAGAATATAAAGCATGACATGACAGAGTCGGCCACTATTTACACTGGACAATATGTCGGCATTATAAAATCAAAAACGCTGACAAATGGTATAAACTCCATCCTGAAGCTGTGACTGAGGGAGAAAATGTGTCTATTCTATGGGACTTCCCCGTACATACCGACAAAACTATAAAAGCTAATAAACCGGATATTATTATAAAAGATCAGACAAAAAAGGTGTGTTTATTAATTGACATGAGTATTCCTTGCGATCAAAGTATAGCGGCGAAAGAATTTGACAAGATCAGTAAATATAAAGACTTGCTAATAGAAGTTGAAAAAATGTGGCATCTCAAGGCAACTACAGTACCAGTGATTGTAGGATCTCTAGGAATGATAAAAGAAAAGGTACTGAAACCTATTTGAAAATGATACCGGGCTTACCATCCTTACAGGGAGTGCAAAAATCGTTTTAAATGGAACGACTCATGTACTGAGAAGAGCATTATCGCTGTGAAAACAACATCCATTCATGAATTTAGTTAATTATTAATTTTTTAAGTACATATTTTACCTGTGAATTTTCGTGTGTAATCTGGGAATGCATACAATGAGCTTCTCTGCCCTAGGTGTACGGAAAACACACGGCGAGAAACGGAAGAAAATTTGAAGAAAGAAGGAAAAAAAATAATGTTGATGATGGTGATGATGATAATGATAAAAAGGGACAACAAAAGAATGAGACCTCGATATGAAGTAAATAGAGGATTTTTTATATATGTATTGTTTAGGATAATCAACGGTTTTTCATAGGGTCTATTCCCATTAATAGCCGACGGGAGTGCATCGTAGCTCTTAGCTACGGCTTTTGAAACTCCGTATGACAACATACTGATTATTACATATATATATAATATATATATATATATATATATATATATTATATATATATATATATATATATTAGAAAAAATGAGGTAATCAGATCGGATGGTTCATATTTGTAGATATTTATTTATATATTACATTTTTTCCATATATATCATATCATTCAGATCATATCATTCGGATTAGCGCTTTCTCCCATATATATATATAGCGCTTTCTCCCATATATATACATATATTTATATATATATATATATATATATATATATATATAGAGAGAGAGAGAGAGAGAGAGAGAGAGAGAAAGAGAGAGAGAGAGAGAGATTCAGATGAATATGGTACTTAAGTTAAAGGCACCATAATTTAGTATGGTATTATCCATATAATTCAAAATGGGGTGATTATAATCAAAATCAGCCAGAAGGATATCCAGAGGTAACGCAGTACGATCGTTTCACGTGACTCCATTTAAAATGTAGAGCAATCTTCAGCTGCATGAAAATATAGAATTTTGTTAAATTCAAAGGACTCATTTGTATGGGGTTTTTAATCCAAAATCACCAAGAGGATAAGGAGATAGACAAAGAACGTGTTTTATCAACAAAATCATAGTTGTAACTGGGATTTTTTCAAAAAAGACACTGTTTATCACTAATTATTTCTGTTATTTAGATTTACTTATATGGGGTGGGGTCAGTTTTAATTTATAAGCAAGTTTATCAAATCTAAGAGAAACCAGTGTATCCTTTATGGATAGGGAAAAATAGATAGACAATTTAAGTGACAGAGTCATGAGTCAAGATTTCTTTGAAGTAAAGCCATTTGGTTCAGTAAGAATATACTTCAGACAAGATTATAGCAGCTAAATTTGCAGGCTAATGCTTATGGGACAGGGAGAATGAATTCATATAGTATCAGAACTTTTACCTACTATAAAACAATGCTATTTGTATATACAGAGATACATTTTAGAGTTGTTTCAAAGAGCAACAAGAAGAATATTTCTGAATATTTTCAGTATTATCAAAAGATTTTACACAATAGAGGGATAGAGAATATAGAAATAATTCCATATTCATATATAGCATATGTGTATGTATTTGTGTATGTATGTGCATGCTTGTATCTATCTATGTTGGTATGTACATGTGTATACTTGCACCCATGAATATATATATGTATGTATATAAAGACATATCTATACACGTACATACAAATTATTCATATATATATTCGCTATACGTGTAGGCATATATATATATATATATATATATATATTTATATATATATATACATACATATATATATACATACATATATATGTACGCTCATACATACTCACATACGCACTCTACAACATATAAATGTGCATATATAAACGCACACATATATACATGTATGCATATTTGTATATACTTCAGTAAATATATGTATGCATATATGCATACATAATGCATAAATGGATATATATATATATATATTTGTTGTGCAAGATTTTTTACGTGAAGTCGTGTGTTGAAACAGATATTGTTATATTTCGGAATGGTCATTTTGCCAGTTTAGCCAATAAAAACACAGGCACTATATATTTGGTGTTATTTTGCTTATTTTTTACATTAATCTTAATCTTATCTCAGCCAGAGTTCTTTCGTCCCATTCCTGTGACCGCATCAGTGGTCCTTTGTTTTCTTCTTTCTTATTTGTGTCTCTCCTTACTAACCGTCAGCCATTTTGTATTTCTATTGTATGTCTCCATTTGCGCATGCTTATATCTCTATGTGCGTCTATGTTTAGTTAGTGTGTGGGGGGATGCCTGTAATATTTGTATCTTCTGTTTATATACGTTCGTGTAATTTGTTTTTGTTGTTGTTGATTTTGTTTATTCTTATTTTGTTCATGTGTTACATCCACTTATTATTATTATCATTACGTATGCTTGTATGTATGTAAGTATAACAACAATACTAGTAATAATAATAATAATAATAATAATAATAATAATAATAATAATAATAATAATAATAATAATAATAATATTTTAAATTAAACAAAAAAAACTTATATAGTTATTTATTTCTATTTGTTTATTTATCTGTGTATTTTATTTATTATGTCTTCGGTTTTCTTTATATTGTAACTAGTTTATGGGGATCCTCTACCGTCATATGTTGTGGTGTGTACTAGTGTTCCATTTCAGTTTCCTATTCAGGCTAGGTTTATCTTCTATTATGTGTGTAGCTTCTGTAATTTGTCTGATTGTTGCATCTGTTCTATGTGTGGACAAGATTTTAACTTCTATGTTGTTGATTGATCCCCCATGTTCCTGTTCGGCGTGTTGGTACAGAATCGATGAGCTTTTACCTTCCTTAAGTTCTCTCCAATTGAACATTTTATGTGTGTGTGTGTGTATGTGTGTGTACATATATATATATGTACATACATATATACATATACATCCATACATACAAATACAGGCATGTATGTGTCTGTGTGTGTGTGTGTGTGTGTGTGTGTGTGTAGGCTTGATAACACGAATGATAATGATAATAGTTGTTTACTGGCATAGAAATATTTCTGCGCATTATTCGCTGCATTCCACACACACACACACACACACACACACACACTCACACACACACATACTCACACACACTCACACTCACACACGGGTGACTCATACCATGAATGACAGCTATATCTTGTCGACCCAATATCTTGTTACAAATATTTACAGCTTGGAGATATTTCCTGGGAATTTACATTCTGAATTTGAATTCTGCCAATGTCAACATGACTTTTATCATTCTAGAGTCGATAAAATATGATCCAGCTTAGTATCGGGGTCAATGAAATATAGCAACAAACTGTCACAACAGTTAAAGCCTTGTCTTTGTGGCAGAAAGAATTATTCATTGCTTTAACCCTTTAGCATTTAAACCGGCCATATCCGGCTGAAAGTATTCTGCTTGTTTTATGTTCAAACTGGCCATATCTGGTCTCTCACACCAACCCTACAATACCATCTTAAAAATTAACAGCTTCCTCATCAAAATCTCATAACTACAAGATAATGCATGATTAGTTCAAAACAATGTGGATGAAAAGGCATTAATTTTGGCAGAATAATGCGAACACTAAAGGGTTAAGGGTACTTTGAGGAAGACTATTCTCTATCTCTCTGTCTCTCTACTTGTCTCTCCCACCACCCCTCTCTCTCTCTCTCTCTCTCTCTCTTTCTCTCTCCTTATATATAAATATACGTATATACACACAGTTATGGTATATTCTGTGAAGAACGTACTAGAGCACAGTATAAAGCTCGTCCACTTTTAGATTCCACCCTGTGATATCCAGTAGTAGCATTGTATGTACTTCTAGGTTTGCATTTGATTTTCTGTCGATTGTGAATTGATAACTGAAAAACTTGGAGTCAACAAGAGGGAATACAACAGACAGAGAGGATGCACTTGAAGCCAAGAATTTGAAATGAAGGAGACAAAATTGAAATATTGCCTCAAAATATTTACAAATTGCAGGAAGAAGGGGAGATCCTAAAACGAAGGCGCGCGTGCATGTGTGTATGTGAGCGTATGTGCGTGTGGATGGGGGCTAGTGACTTTGACGTGTGGATGTGTGCGTGTGTGTGTACGTCCGTAATGTGTGGGTGTGTGGATGATGATGTGGTGGTGTATTCTGTGGTGTGATGTGGTAGTGTTGGGGTGTGGGGATGTGAGAGCGGGGTGTGGGTTTGGTGTAATGTGCGAATAGGGGTGGGGTATGTGGGAGTGGGATGTGTCGATGGAAGAGCGTATGGATGAACGGAGAAGGTGGGTAGCAGTGAAGAGAAGAAGTAGGTGTCAGATGAAGAGACGAGAAAAGGAGATTCAGAGGAAGAGGGGAGAGGAGTTGAGCCTATGTGTGACAAAAGAACGAAGAGAGATTATCTCCTGTTCACGGAGAAGGCGAGAGTCAGGATGACTCATGTGCAAAGACAATACGAACACAGGCAGGTGTTGTAATGAATCACCGGTAGAGCAGAAATGGCGCGAGACCGGAGTGCCATTGCCGAGTCTCAGAGGGGCTCCGCGAACCGGTCAGCCAAGCGGCGTCCCGTTTGACCGATGTACAGAGAAGGGCATAGAGAGCAGGTGATGCAGTAAATGACGTTGCTAGAAGTGCACGTAAAGGAGTCAGTGATATGATAGGGACGATGGTGGGTACCTGTGAGGATGGTGGTGCTGGAGAGACAGGGGAAAATGTGACAGCGTGGGCGGGAGCAGTGGAAGGAGCCAGGCTGGAGGAAAGAAAATATGGAGCTGAAGGTGATATAGGTTGCGGGCTCCTTTGAAGGAGGGAAGGGGTAAGTTGAGGAAAATGTGCGAAGTGGAGGAGTCGGAGTGGAGTCACTGGAAGGCTCGGAAAATGATGCGTTGGAGGGGCAAGGTGAAGGGGTGGTAGGTGGAGAGAAACGGGAAACGAGTAACGGCGAGGCGGGTGCGGGGCAGAGAGCAGAGACACAGTCTACGGAACGTGCTCTAGCAAGATGGGGTGGATATTGGTGGGGGATATCCACGAAGGATGAAGTGGTGAGCCATGAGTTGACACCGAGTCTCAAAGTCATTGTAGTCAGTGAAGAGCCTGCGCAGACGGAGGAATTGGGAGTAGAGGAGGGAGAGCTTGGTGTGGGTAGGGTTGGAGGAGGAGAAGTTGAAGTATAATCGTGGGTCCGTGTGTTTGTAGTGGATGGAGGCAGAAAGAGCAGAGTTGTGTATGTTGACCGAAATGTCGAGAAAAACGATGTAAGTGTTGGAAATGGTGCAGGAGAATTGAACTAATATTCTTTATTAGAATTCTAAATTCAAAATTATAGATCTTAATTTCCGCTGGTATTGGTCTCTGAGTGGGTGCTTCACAAATTCAAGATTTCGTACTGTTTCCCATAAATCATCTTCAAATATGTCCAGGTGTTTATTAGGCGGTGGGTTTCTTCTTCTTTTAAAGTGTTTTTTTTTTAAATTATATTTGCTTCTTTGGTGTTATCTTGATTGTGTCCTTCTTTCCTTGATAAAATTTCTTATCGAAAAAATCCCATTTTTATGGAAAAGGAATGTCCTTTAAAGATACATCCAAACAAATTTTCTCAATTTTTCCTGTAGAATCTCCAAATTAATTTTTATATTCGGTCCCGGAGGTTCCCCAACCTGAATTGAGGAGCGTAGACTCAAACCCACCTGAAGACCGTTGTTCTCCCAATAGGAAGAAACGTAGTCAAAGCTCTAGTGGGGCAGATTTAGCTGCGAAACCTGCTCAAGATCAAATCTGTTTGGATTCTCCCTCATTTGTCCTTCCCATCAATGTCATTACTCAACCAATTCTGAATGATCTTAATGTGAGCTCATCTGGGGTGTGGTGCTCCTCCTCCAAACTGAAGAAGAGGCAGTGCAGTTCCAAACCAGGCGGGAGAGTTATAACCACTAAACCCATTCCGATCGACCCCAAAGGCCTACATAGGTATGATGGCTACGAAACCGCCCTTTCTAATTTATCCGACGAAGAATTGAATGCCACAGTTCACAGTAGAGAACAGAACGATCCTTTTGCCCACTCAAGATCAGCAATCATTTATGCTAAAGCTGAATCCACCGGTGATACAGGCATAAAACGCCTAAAAGATGACATAAATTTTGTTTCTGTTTTAGTTGAATTGTTCTCTGTCAACGAAAATGTCAGTATCCATAAGGTCGCTCGGCTAGGAAGATTCCAAGTGAACTCAACCTCAGACACTAGACCACGCCCAATAAGAGTAATATTTTCTTCCGAACAGGAGGCTTCAACCTTTCTGAACAGAGCTCAGAAGCATGCCTGGAAGGACCCCAATATGGGCTTCCGCGAGCAATACTCACTGAGAGAGAGAATTCGTCGGAGAAACCTGATATCCGAGCTGAAGATGAGAAAACAGATGGGAGAGAAGGGTTTACGCATCCAAGATGGACAGATAATCAAGTCCTACCTCTGGTCGCATGCTGTAGTGCTGACAGGGAAAGTGAATCGAGGGCGAATCGAAGTGAAGTAGACATCCCCGACAACGATACTATCTCTGATATCCCTTATTCTGTTTGATCCCTAATTCCCGCCCCTCAAACTTCACAGCTCAGCATCGTCTATACCAACTCGTGCTCCTTATTTTCAAAGTTCAGCGAATTATTTACACTGGCCATGCGTGATTCCCCAGATGTGATAGCTATCACCGAGACTTGGCTGACTCCAGCAGTAAAGGACTCGGAAATCCACCTACAGGGCTACGCCCTCTTCAGATGTGACAGAGAAAAAATGCGAGGTGGAGGTGTTGCTGTGTATGTAAAATCTGATCTCAAACCGTCCAGCGGTATTCTACCCACTAATGCTCAACCTACAACAAAATTCGATGCCGTCTATTGCAAGCTGAGCCTATCCAGGTTTTGCCTGCCCGTGTTAGCTGTCTACAGGCCGCCTCTTGCCGACCCCCAGGACGATGCTCATTTACTAGAAGCGATAAGACTCGTTTCATCTTCTCATGAATGTTTGATATTAGGAGACTTCAACGCTCTCACGATCGACTAGCACGCATCAATTTGTACATCATCTTCCCCGTTCGGCCAGGCCCTTCTTGACGTGGCTGAAGATTGTTTTCTATCGCAACATGTTGAATCTCCGACAAGGCATCGGTCTGGGCAGCAGCCATCTATGCTGGATCTGGTATTCTCCCGCTATCCAAGATCAGTGTCGGGCTTATCTGTGTGCGCCCCTCTTGCCAAGAGTGATCACGCGGTCCTGAATTTCGACATGCACACAACTTTTTCTACGCCCACGACTACTTCGCTGCCACGTAGAGTCTTCTCTGCAATCAATCTTGAAATTCTAACCGATGCTTCTGCGCTTCTGGACTGGCGATCCCTGATGACAATGTCCTCAGTTGACGAACTATGGTCGTCTCTCAAAGCATATGTAATCTGGTTGACTGCCCAAGCAGTTCCCGTTGGGCTTCCCAAGAAGAAGAAACACAAGCCCTGGGTGACGAAGAAGGTTAAACGAGAACTTCGACTCAAAGATATTGCTTGAGCTGAATTCAAAAATCTGGATTCGGCTGCAGCTTTTGAGGTGTACAAAACTCAACGAGACCGAGCCGTGAAAATTGAAAAGGAAGAACGCTTCAGATATGAAAACAGAATCGCGGCAAACGCCAGTCACAATCCAAGAACCTTCTTTGGCCATGTCCAACGGAATTTCCGCTTGAACAACTAAATTGCAACGTTGGTAGACTCAACAGGCGTATCGATTGAGGACCCTTATCAGAAGAGTCAGTTATTTGCCGAGGCTTTCTCGACAATTTTCAAACAAGATGATGGTCGTGAACCCACTCCATTTGATAGATCGGTACCTCTAATGCCTAGATTGGTCATCACTCGTGACGAAGTAAGTCGAACGCGTTATTCAAGGCCTCGATGTCAACAGGGGTCACGGCCCTGACGGCATACACCCACAGGTTATCAAACGTTGGCTCCGGTCATCTGCGAACCTTTAACACTTCTATTCAATATTTATTGGACTTTTCCAAAGCTTTTGATTCAGTTATCCATCAGCTATTACTTGTCAAGCTTCAAGCATATAGTTTCCATCCGGATATTGTACGATTGGTTGGTGCCTTCCTCCCAGATCACTCCTTCCAAGTCCAAGTTAATGGTTCGCTGTCCGACGTCTCCAGTGCGAGCAGTGGCGTGCCTCGAGGTTCAGTGCTTGGGCCGTTATTGTTTTTAGTCTTCATCAATGACTTGCCCGACGACCTCACGCAACACACCCTTCTATTTGCCGACGATGTCAAACTGGTCGCTCCTCGCAGTGATATAGATATCTTCGTCGATGCCTCCACCAAGTTTGGAGATGGTCAAACGAATGGGACCTGTGTCTGAACGTGTCAAAGTGCTGTCATCTGCCTGTTGGCTCCTCTCCTGCAACTTTCGAGCCGGGTCGTCTGCTGCTGGAGAAGACCGATCAGGTAAAGGACCTGGGTATCTTGGTGGATTCTTCCTTTTCGCTTTCGGCCCAATACGTCTATGCTGCCAACAAAGCACGCGGAGTTCTGTTTTTGATCCGACGGTCATTCGGAATGCTCACAGCAGCCATATTCCTACCGCTCTATGTCACGCTGGTGAGACCCATATTGGAGTACGGGATTCAAGCCTCTTCTCCTTATCTCCTCAAAGACATACATCATCTCGAAAGAATCCAGAAGCTGGCTACCCGCATGGTTCTTGGTCTCAAGCATTTGTCTTATGAAGAAAAGCTGAAGACGCTCGACTTTTATTCTCTCGAAAGATGACGACGCCGTGGTGATCTCATTCTCGCTCACAACATCATAAGCGGAAAGTGTAACCTCTCGAACGAGCTGTTCTTCACTCCTGCTCCAGACGTGGGCTGCGGGGTCACTCCGAAAAGCTCTATCTACGACGATTTCATCTCAATCGAAGGAGAGGAGCTTTCTCTGACCGGGTTGCGGATCTGTGGAATAAGCTGCCGGACGAGATAGTGAAGAAGCCGACGACCGCTCGGTTCAAAGTCTCTCTTGACCAGAAATGGCCTGAACTCTTTGTATGAACACCTTCCCTGTACATAACTCCGTGTCCCCCAACATGGCCTTGCTTTTGCTTTTTGAGCCAAAAAATTAAATTAAATTAAATTAAATTAAAAAATTAATTATTACCAAACCAGTAAGAATAATTCATCTAATTTTGTATAACCGTTGTATAGTAATCTTTATCTTCTAACCTATCCTACATTATATTTACTACATCAGTTTTATTTTATTTTTTCGCATATTTAAGTGTTATTTTTCTCATTTAAATCCATTATTTATTTAAATCTTTATATCTTTGTGTATATATATATATTCTAATTATTTAAATTTTTTACTACACACATATATATATATATATATGTGTGTGTGTGTGTGTGTGTGTGTGTGTGTGTGTGTGTGTGTGTGTGTGTGTGTGTTTGTGTGTGTGTGTGTGTGTGCATGAAGAAAATGGAGGAAAATACCAGGAAGAAGTTGGTCGTTTGCGCTAGTAAGCCATTAATTTAATTAATTAAGAAAGAAAAGTGGTAGTAATAGTACATTTACGATTGTTTCTGCTTACCAATTGTAGTGGTAGACATCATTAGAATGCAGAATCATATGTAGAGGTAAGAAGAGCGAAAAACATAGGGATACATTGGTAACGAGAATAAAGACAATTATAATTGATTTCTTAATTTATAATTCTGCTGCGAAGTGGATGTAGGGTAGAGGTTATTTCTTTTAATTTCCATCTATTTGTTATTGATTTTATTTTTATTTGTATCCTTCTTGCTTTTTGCCCTTGTTATATTAGGCTTATTCCATTTTATTTTATGGCTTTTTTATCCTTTTACTGTATCTTTTATATATATTTTCTTTAATTATTTTCTAAAACATGATATATTCATGAATATCTATAACTCACCACCTAGATACACTTATACATAGCATTTAACTTCTTAAACTCACTAATACTCTGTATACATCTTTCAAAGGAAAAGTGATAACCTATGTTCTATTAGCTCATAATAACCCAGAAGAAGCTCTACACCATATAGTTAGAATATGATATCTTTCTTAGCATTAACAAAATGCTTAGAATTTCTGATCAACTAGGGAGTAGTAACGAAACACATATATGTAGTTTCTTTTATTATTATTATTTTTCTTGGATTTACAACTTATAATCAATTTGTTTGTATTATTATGTTTTTCAAAGAAATTTCCGACATTTTATAACATACAAATAAATTATTCATTCATCCACTTTTTCTCAATTTTCTTTCCTTCAATATTAATAATATATATAGTTACTATAATCCCTAACGTATACCAGTGACTTTCGCATTGTACAATCCCTAATGAGAATATAACTTCCGCGAATTGATTACGTATATACATATGTGTATATATATATATATATATATATATATATATATATATATATATATCATAGGCAAAAACAGATAACAAAGCCATTGGGATTGCACATATCTGTGCCTTCCCTACAAATTTCTCCGCGACAAGTGTCAACCTTTTAGCTACCGCTTCGGCCAAAATCTTTAACTCTACGTTAAGTAGAGTTATGGGCCTGAAATTACTATGATTCCCGTTGCTCGGGTTTTTCTGATCAACGTCACCACTCTCCATCTCACCAAACAACCGGGCGAAATGCTCTTAAAAATCCATTCGCATCTCCTCTTGTTCTCACAAAAAAAAACAACAATGTTCCGCCCTGTAGGGCGAAAACACCGCCTAAACGACGACAAAAGTTCAATCCACACAGGGATCCACAAAGCAAACACAGTGTAACCATAACAGCGTAAAAGTTAACAAAATCACCAACAAAAGCAAAACTCACAATAGCAAAGATTCAGCAACAGATGTTGGTAAGCTAGGCAATCCTGAACGAACTGATAAAGCGTATAGCTTTATATATAATTTAGCTAATACATTGATTGATTTGCGCTAGTAGATCGCCCGACAGAGGAAAAATATAGGAGTAATTGTGTTAAGCAGCGTTTACGTATACTCACAACTTAGGTTAGTTGAAATATGTGATAAACATATATATATACATGTATGTATGTGTGTGTATCTATGTATGTATGTATGTATCATTTAATTCGTCCTCAGTCGAAAGACACCTGCTTTTAATGTCCTGTTGTTTGCATTTGTGTTTTTGTACAATTTCTCCGTATTTTTCGTCTTTGTTTTCGTATACATTGGCTGCTGTCTTTCAAGGAATCTAGTGCTCTTAGCTTAGATTTTCGTAGGGACTGGCCAGAATGGAGCAGTCTCGAGAATAACCAAGACGAAACTGCAAAGATAATCTGGAACTCGACTGATGAAAGGAAACTCTGAGAGACCGTCCTTGCTTCTTCTTACCCCTTTTTATATCGTCCAACTGTCTGGAGGTTTTGTCGTCGCCTGTTGCGTTCTTGTCCCATTTTTGTAGTCTTTATATATATATATCGCGGCGTACATACACTTTAGTCTCATATATATATATATATATATATATATATATATAATCCATAATATAAATTGGACATGGGTGAGCGTTGTATTCTTTTTGTCTTGAGGTTAACAGCCAAACGTCTGAGTGGATTCGCGTGAAAATGGCACAGATGTGGAGACGGCTACAATGATTGGAATGCCGTTTGTATTTTTTCCTATCTCCCATAGTTACCGAGAAAATCGATTAAAACTTTTCTAATGGAATTCCCACGCCAACATACATAACCTCTCTCTCCTTTTCTCTGTTACTCACTCACACATTCTCTCATTACAACAAGTGAATAACGAAATTTCAGTTACCTCTCTCACCCATATCGCATCAAACACACACACACACAAACACACGCTCTCCCTCTCTCCCTCTCACACACACACACTCACACACTCTCTCTCTCTCTCATACACGAATACGCACGCATATCAGTTCTTTCGCTTCACGCCAACTTCAAAGGAACTTCACTCATACAAACGCCCTGTATCTATCTGTTTCGCTTTCACGGTGGCTTCAAAAGATCCCCTTTCCACCCCTCCGGCATTAACCCAAACTACCACCTGCTGACTGCAAAAATCCCGCCAAATTAGCCGAAAACACACACACACACACACATACAAACACACATGTCCATTTCATATATTTTCTTTAAATTTCTGCTCTTTTGATTACACAGAAGTCCAATACAATATCTCTCAGCTACATTTCGTTCTCTAAAGAAGGTAAGGTCTATTTTTCCTGTAAGCGTATACCAATGACTTCTTCAATAATTTTCCACTTAACTTTTATCTTTACTTTTCTTAAATTGGATACGTCTGCTATTAAGTTGCAGAACTTTGGCAGTATAGTTAAAAATCATTTCTGCTTTATTTCTTACATACAATTTGTAAATTCTTACAGCTTCATTTTTTGGTGATGATTGAAATTTCAAACATTTTCTAACTTTTAAAGCAATTCTTAACGTCAACTTCTTAATGCCTCTTCTAGTTTTTCATAGCACCCATACTTACCGAGAAAATCGATTAAAACTTCTTACCCTCTTTGTTCCCTCATTAAAACAATCAGTTGCTCACACAGCCGCCATATACCATTCCGCTAGCAACTAGGGGACTACAAGATGAGTCAGCCAAAACTTTCCCTATGCTGTCTCTCTTCTTTCACCTCTTTGTGAGGTTAATTATCTTCATCTTTAGTTAGTTTCTCGTTCAAACTACATATTACGCACAATTACCGGATTAATACAGTAGGTTGTTTTGAGGGAGATTTCGCTGCTATTTCTACCAGGTCTACCTACCATGTTCACGCCTAAACTTCATTTTCATTCACAAATTTGCATTTCAAAAATTTCACATAATCTTCTCCGTAAATTAACTATCGTAAAACTGTTCTACCATGACCTCATATTTTCTATGTATATGTGTGTACCTTAAAAGACGTGATAAGAAAGAGGTCCAATAGAATAGTTCTCACAAACAGATTACGTACATATTCTTTCTTCACAACACCTGAAGCTGTTTTCTGCGAAGATATTTTAATTTTCACTTGTCTGAGTATTGTTATTACAGACAAATTAACAACAATTGCACTCCAGAGATAAACACAAACCACCTCGTGCTGACTGCACAAATCCCGCCAAATTAGCCGAAATGATAAGGTTGAGAAACGCTGTTACAGATTATGCCTAACCAAAAACGATCACACCCACATCATCCAAACAGACCGGGTGAAACCGGGATTAACTGCTAGTATATATATAAATTAGAGAAAAACCACTATTAGGTAATTAAAAAATGATAGACATAAACCATATCATATACAAAAAATAAAATATATTATAAAGCATATATTTAGATCACAAAAAGTACTTAATAATGAATAAATATTATATAAATAAAAAGACTACGTATGTTTCGTGGCTATAACTTCAATTCGAATTACAATTAAATTTAGATTTAATCCATAAACAATTAAATTTGAAAGTATAGTCACTCCTCAGGTCAACAATAATAACAATAATAGTTAAATAAATACATATTCTAAATAAATAATAAAATAGAATTAAACAATATTTCTTAAAGAAATAATAACATGATTTTCCTTATAGAAGAAACTCCGTTAACTAAATTTGAAACTTAAAAAGCTGGACCAGGTGTCTATAATACATTTATCATATTAGAAACCTAAGGTAAAAAAAATAGAGTAAATATATAGAAATATGTATTTTAGCTTTGAGAATAATTTTAACAAACTATAGTACATCTTTACTGGAAAAATATAAGAGACCAATTAATTAAAATAAAAATACTTAAAATAAATCATTTACTTAAGTTAAGCTAAATTACTATAATTTAATATATATTTATCAATTAAATACATTATATATTAATTTATTAATTAAATAAACATCTATACAAAACATGTGTAGACTTATAATATATCTTATATCAACAACGTTGCAGTCACAACCCTTCAATAGTATTTTGTATATTTTTCAACAATATATTCACAAATAATTTAAATTTATTATACAAGTAAATTAATTTATGTCTAGAACTAATATTTACTCATTGATAAAATAAACAAAGTACTTATTATTATTATTATTGTATTCAATAGTATATAAAGAAAAAAATATTTTAAAATTCACTACCTATACTATAATATTTTACGTTATAAACTATTTCACAAAGCAACCACAAATAATACTTTTAGATTTTAGTTCATATATAATAATAAGAATAATTAAATGAAAATACGTATCTTAAATTATAATTAACAAAAAAAAATTAGAAATACATATTTAATCAATTATCATATAAATTTCTCCATTATTTCTTAAATAAAATGCATACTTATTTTTTCGAAGATATTTATGAACTAAAATATATTTTAAATTAAAAACATATAACTTAGCGTTTATATGTCTAGATCTAATATTTCGCTTATTAAGGGAATAACAAAGTACTTATTATTATTAAATTCAATAGTACAAAAAATAAAACTTTTATATTTTATTTTACAAACTATTTCACAAAGCAACTACACTTAATGCTTTAAGATCATAGCTCACATACAATAATTATAAAAATAAGAATAATTTTAAAAAATGTACGTATCTAAATTATAATTAACAAAACATAAAAATGTAAAGAATTAGAAATCACTATTTTTTCATTCAATAAGCATATAAGTTATGTATTTATCTTTTCGAAGATATTTAAAAACTAAAAATGTATTAGCGTTCTTAAAAAATGTACATATTATTATTATTAAATTCAATAGTAGAAAAAGAAAAACACTTTTCACTACCTATACCATAATATTTTACGTTACAATCTATTTCACCAATCAATCGCACTTAATACTTTTAGATTTTAGTTCACATATAATAATTATAATAATAAGAATAATTAAATAAATGTAAGTATCTAAATTATAATTAACAAATAAAGCAATTAGAGATCCATATTTTTTCAATCAATAAACATATAAATAAATAAATTACACCATTATTACTTAAATAAATATTATACTTATCTTTCCGAAGATATTTATGAAATAAAAAATAAAAAATTTCAAAACTAAAAACGTATTACTTAGCGTTTATAAATTTATTTGTGAAGAAAGTATTTATTATTATTAAATTCAATAGTACAAAATATAAAAACTTTACACTACCTATCCTGAAATTTTACGTTACAGTCTAATTCACAAAGCAAACAAACTTAATGCTTTTAGATTTTAGTTCACATATAATAATTATAATAATAAGAATAATTAAATAAATGTACGTATCTAAATTATAATAAACAAATTTAAAAAAATTAGAAATCCATATTTTTCAATAAATAATCATATAGATTACGCTATTATTTCTTCAATAAATTGTATACTCATCTTTCTGAAGATATATTATGAACTAAAAATTTCAAAACTAAAAACGTATTACTTAGTGTCTATAAATTTACTCGTGAAGATGTGGCTTAAATAAATAGAACAAACGGATAGAAACATGCATTTTATCAATGAAAACTATACATATATATCCTAATAGGATCTTCACAAAACTTTAATGAAACTAAAAAATTGATTAAAACGTCCAATGGTTATAGGGATATCAGAGTGTATCATGTTTATTTACACTCCTTCATTGTTATAGTATTCGTCATTATGATATCCGCTTTTCATTACTACATCGTCACCACCACCTCCACCACGACCACCATTGCTGCTGCGAAGAAATTACACAATGTGTATGTTTTTGTGTGTGTTTGTGTGTGAGTGTGTGTGTGTGTGTACGTATGTACGTATATCAACAGGAAATTGAATATTCTTCGGTATACACACACGCACGCACATACACACGTACGCACACCCACGCACATACACATAGACACACACGCACACACACACACACACACACACACACACACACACATTTCGACCCAAGAGCAGAGATTTCACAGTTCGCTTTTCCTTCGACAGGTATACACCAAGCACAAAATTTCTCTGTTGAAGATACTACAACCGCCAACAAAATGATTTCTGCTTCAAAACCACGAGATTCTCTTGCCAAATTCCACCAGAAACTCGGCACTCCTCTGATTCTGGTCGGTGTGATGTTTGTTATGATGACTGTAACTTACTTCCATCAGACTTCACGTATATCAGAGTTAGAGAAAAGAGCCATTCCACAGGTAAGATTATTTGCTTTATACGTACTCTACGTCGAATTATCAAAGGTAGGATGGGGTTTATGCAATCTGTGAACAGAATTATTGATTGATAGGATGTGAACTGAACATTAAGAATACTTAACAAATACGTTTGATTTGATATTGTGGGAGCACAAATCACTATAATATATCCGAGGCAACCAGAATAGATCAAGACTCATCAATTTTTTTACGGTGGGTCAGGTAACTGAGAGAATGACGAGCGCGGACCACATAACCATTTTGTTTAATACAAAACAGTGAATACGCAAAAAATAGAGACAATGAACATATTTACCAACAAGTTATCAAAGGCGATGTTAAGCAATAAGATAGTTATATCACACCCAGTGCGCACATATCCGAATTTCACAAACTAAGAGCAAAAAAGATTAGTGAGATTTGTGAAATTGGTGTTTAGCTTTTAAGATATCATCAATATTTACTTTGGAATTGCGGCATCCAACCAAGAATATTGATTTCAAATGTTCTTTAGTCAACCTCGTTTGATGTGCTGACTTCACATGTTTCATTTTTTAGAATGCTTGCTCACAGACATAAGTTGTTCCAAAAACTGATGCCAAATCAGAGCCAAATGAACTCTCATTGCAGGTACTTACACAAAAGGTATAAGGCGACGCGAGCCGGATGAACTGATTTCGCGGGCCGTAGTTTGGTGACCCCTGCGATAGATTGTTGATACATTTATGGATTTCTTACAACTACAAATAATATATACACTTACTAGCACTAACACCAAGTATAATGATCATAATCCCACACACGAACAATAATCCGTAGACTCAGCCATCATCACTAAGTTCACGAATGGTAATCTAGTCCTGAGGTTTTGATTAGGAATTTGTCTGCTTGTATTATTACTATTCCCAAGAACCTATTACTATCGGAATTGTTTCTGTTTTCAGTCCCTACACAGTTGTTATATCCATTTACAGATAATTTTCTATGAATAATTTCTCTAGAGTTATGAGAGATATTTTATTGTCTTTTGAAATATCCATTTTAGTACCTGTGACGATAATATCGAGCGAATTATCGTTGATCTCCATGTCTGCATGGATTAGCATATCCAGTGTACAGTAATCCCTCACCACATCGCGGTTCACCAATCGTGGCTTATTATTCTAGCTTACGTCGATTCCTACGTGGTGTTGTTTTGCATAAAATAAATATATATAAATTATAAAAATAATGAAAAAATATACAGTACAGCATTATTTCTACTTTCTATACAGTACAGTATTATTTCTACTATCACAGTGAAGTTTGGATCGTAACACCTGCGATAGTGGAAGAATTATTGTATTTCATAAAGCTGCCATAATTTCCAGAGTATAAAATAAAATGCCATTTTTTTATATCCACATATATATGCCCGTTGGCTAAGTCTGGCTAGCTAGAGATGATGTGGTCAATTTTTGTCTTCCTAAACCTCCACATAATCCCGCATTTAATGCAATCTGCTTCATTACATCCATCCTACATTTTATTTTCAACTTCTAAGCCCACACGATTTTACTCTTTATCTATCTATTGTCATACTGTGGATATTGCCAACATACGGGTTCTTTCTTTCTTGCTAGGCACAATTTTAGATGAGGTTTATAACTTGCTCCAATTTTTGTTTTATGTCCCCTTTTCTCCTCGCAGCTGTCTCTCACATCTCTTTTTTTTAATTGTTAGGCTCCTGAAAATATATTTTGCTAGTGTTTTGTATTTATTTTTGTAATTAATTTCCATTATTCTATATAATATAGATTATGAACATCTTATAATAGACTTCTGGCTGTGTTAGATTCCCACTCCT
>NC_043000.1:39379277-39424277 GCF_006345805.1 Octopus sinensis
TCTCTGTAGTTCTTGTTCAGCGCAAATGATAGAGATGTTATCTCCCAAAGACAAGGAAAAGGAGCTCGACGAATCACTGTCTGTACTCCGCTGGCTTCTCTTGGAGTTTGGTGTATTATTATGCACAAAGATAAATTTATTTTCTCGACGGGATACCGGTCCGTTGCAGGTGAGCTGCTAGATGCAGGAAAGAAGAGAGAAAGTTGGGGCGAAACAGTCAGCAAAAGTTCGTTATACCTTCTGCCAGAGCCGCGTGGAGCTTAGTTGTTTCGCTCATCGCCCGTCTGAGTTTCGAACCAGCGATCCCTCGATCGCGAATCCGCTGTTCTAACCCCTAGGCCATGTGACTCCACGTTATTACTTCTATTTAAATTTTTTTAATAACTCAAAATATTTTTGGCACTTTAAAAAGATTCATTTAAAAAATTTTTAATTAATAATTAGAAATTTGAAAAAATTTATAAATTGATTAATACAAAAATTAGTTATACGTTAAAGTAAAATTCACAGTACAATTTGCTTGAGTTATTGCCACGGCTTCACATTTAGTCTTGACCCAATGCCTATTTTTTGCATATTGAATTTGCCTACCAAATATACTATTCTACTTTGCTTAAAACTTTAGCTTTTTTCGTACTTCTGACTCGTACTTCTTTTAGTATTCTAGTGTGTGAATATTTTAACAAAATGATGGTACCTTTTTTAATTATAATGTTACTTTGAAAATTAAAATCAAATAATTTTTAGTATTCAAATTTTATCCTTAGCTGCATTATTTTAAGCAAACATTTTGAAGAGTTTTTATTCGAATGGATCCATACATACATACATACATACATACATACATACATACATACATACATACATACATACATACATACATACATACTTGTATATATATATATTATATATATATATATATATATAATGTAAGATAAAATTTTCTTTAAAAAATTTTTTCGAAAAAATTTTACCAATGGCCAGCATATTAAAAAATACCTTTAAAGGTTAAATTTATACACAATTCATAAATAAGGGCAAACGAAAGAATTTCTAATGCCAAATATGCCGAAAAATTGGACATGTTGTCCATAAACCATATAATTTTTCCCAATACGCACGCTACTCGAAAAAATGTCGACAGAAATTTCTAAAATATTCCATTATTACCATATCGGACCGATTTCAGGGTTAGCTCATAAGAGCCCTCCCTTCGTCAGTGATAAATGTGGCAAAAGAAATAAATGAGATACTTACTCATACCCATGGAAGAAGCAAACACTAAGTCATGAGCACAATTAAGTACCCAAAATACATCCAAAATAGAAATACTCCAGCCCATTCGAGACACGTGCGATTTGAACAGAGGCCCTCACAGAGTGAGAAAGTCCGGAAGTGAATTTTTAGAAATTTCTGTCGACCTTTTTTCGAGTAGCGTGCGTATTGGGAAAAAATTATATGGTTAATGGACAACATGTCCAATTTTTCGGCATATTTGGCATTAGAAATTTTTTCGTTTGCCCTTATTATGAATTATATGTATATATATATATATATATATATATATATATCTATATATATATATATATATATATATAATATATATATATATATGCGTGTGTGTGTGTTGTGTGTGTGTGTGTGTGTGTGTACATATATATAAACGATGTGCGGGATAAACTTGACCGCATTTTGTGTTTCTAGTTTTCACGGACCGCCTGATATATTGATGAACAGTCAACGGCATTGAAGGGCATAATTATTAAAGCTGTAGTCAAGAAATCGTTATCTGACATAGAGTACTGGAAACCATCGAATATTGGAAAAGAGTTTTTTTATTATGATGAGTGGCGCCGAGTATCAAAATACTGACATCATGATTCTTGCTCGGTGCTCTATGAACATTGAAGGGCAGTGAGGCGTGGCATGGACAGCCGCAACGGAGAGTACGAACCATGACCAGCAGGAAGGGAGACATCAGGTGTTCTCAGTGCGTCCACGCACCGGGATTTATACCCACATCTTTGAGCAAAACATTAGACTGAGTCCAAAGGGCCATGTGAAGCTGTTAGAGACTGTGGTCAAATCCTTGTGAAAGAGGGTAGCTGCTGCAAGGTCATATGTGTGTGGAAACATGATTCAGTTCCATGCCATATCTCCAGAAAGAGTCCGAAGAGCTTGTCGGAGAATTTCTATGACCTCATCAGCCCCAATTTCTGGCCTCCTAACCTCCCCGATTGTAATCCCTTTACTTTTGAGTGGGGCACGGTTGAGAATCACGCCAACCATGCTGCTTGCAATACCACTGCGGAGCTGGTGACCAAGATCAAGGAGATGTTGCAAACTCCTCCCAGGGACACAGTGAGCAATGCATGCGTCAGCATCCGGAGCCTTGTTGAGGTCGTGGTGGAAGATGAGGAGGAGGAAGGTACTTTGAGAAAACCTTATTATAAAAATGATATATTTTGGTCTTAACAATTGTTTTAGTTTTGGATATTTTGCGAAAACCTTCAAACTTAGTCCGATCACATACGCACACGCACACGTATGCAAAACACACACGCACACATGAAAACAGACGTGCACATAGATTATACATATATGTCACAGTATATATATATATATATATATATATATATATATATATATATATGAATTTTAGAGAATATTTAATAGAAGAACGCTTAAGATCAGCTATTCTTGCTGCAGAAACTTCGCCTCTTTCGTTAACCAACACAACAGTAGGATAATTGTTAATAAGCATAGTGCCGATCCTCTTTAAAAATGTAATTGCAAAGATGGGTCCTCCCGTCCGTTGGAAGGGAAATGTCTGGAGAAAGGAATCGTATATAGAGCCAAGGTGAAGATAGAAGGCTCAAGCGAATATAGAACTTATACAGGGGCTTCTGAAAATTCTTTTAAAACCCGATTTTATTCGCATAAAAGTTCCTTTAGATACCTGAAAATAGGACGAAGAGCAGCCTGGCGAAATATGTCTGGGAATTAAAAGAAAAAGAAGCCCGACCTTTCAACGTGTCATGGAGTATTTTGGATAGAGCGGCATCATACAGGCACTGTGCCCATAAAAGAAATTTCAAGTGCGACTTATGTCTGCTGGAAAAATATTTTATTTTATTCCAAGACAATAATTCTTTAAATCAACGAAGCGAACTCTTGAATTCATGCAGACACGCAGATAAATTTAAAATGCCGACTAGCAATATCCCATATGGATAGCGTATATTTTTTATTCTTGGACTAGTTTCTAATCACACTGTTGGATTTGTTTCGTATTATGCATGATTTATTCCGCATCGCAAAGTTTTTGTATACATTTCGATATATTTCTTAAGAAAAACCTTCGACTGTTATATACTAATATTATTTTCTTGTTTAGGATTCTGCTTTTATTTAATCTTATTGTATTTTATAAACCCACTTTAATTGTTTAATTTATAGATAATTCGTTATAGGGTGTTATATTTTGCTTGTCTTTTATCTAAATTTTATTATGTACTCGGCAATTTTTACAAATAATGTTGTTTGTCTATACGTCAGATCCTAGACATGGCTTTATGTGAATATTGGTATTGACATGCATATGTATTCGTATGCTCGCGTTTATGTATATGTGTAAGTGGGCGTGTATGTTTATACTTATGCACATACATACATGGATGTATATGTATGCGTGTATTCAATTGAATTTGTGTGGATGTGTATTTAAGTACTTATCTCTATATATTTATATATGTGTTCTTATACATGTATGTACTGCTAATATACACTTTTATATACACGTGTATACGAAATTTTATTTTGTGAACGTTCGTTACGCATATTCAGATTTCTTTATAGACTTCTTTAAATTCTTCCTTTCTTTTGTTATTTTTTCTCTCCCTATTCGTTACTTGTATAGAGTCCTGTAACTTTACGCCCCCCCCCATCTCTTACTCACTTCTTTAGCTATCTGTTGCTTATAAGATCGTTACATTTTCTTTACTTTTTCTTCCCCCTCTCTGCGTTTTACTTCTAGTCTATATGTATACACCAAGCGATTTTTGCATGCGGGCAAGATTGCGTATATATATGTATATGTGTATTTGTGTGTATATTTACGTTTTGCATTTATATGTCTGCATATGTATGTGGACTGTGTACATCTGTCTGTGTATTTTGATGTATATATGTGTATTGATGGTTTAGTATGAGTAGATACTGTTGTGAAATATTTTGATAAGTTTTAATTTTTATGTATTAATTGTATTAATTGAATTATATTTTCTATATATATAAAGAAAATATGTATTTTGAATCCGCTCTTCGATTTAAGGTTTTTCCTAGATTTTTTTATAATTTATATTGAATTTATTTTATTTTGTGTATTTTGTTTATCGCATGCTTAAGATCGTTATTTGAAAGAATAAATGAAAGAAATCCATTTTTAAAGGTGTATCCTTTAACTAGCTTTGATCAAATTGTTATTTCAGTTCTATTTAAACAAAACTGTCCGACGAACGGGAACGTGAGACTCTGAGTAACATATTTTGTTATATTTCTGCTGCTTTTAAATAAAGTATATATATAAACTTAGATAAACTTAGATATGTTTCGACCAAAGATTGGTCCAGGCCATATCTAACTTAATAACACCAGCTGATATGATTATCTAAATCCTGTTTAAGTCAAGTTTTGTTTATGGTCCATTCAAGTAGTGAGATTTTGTTGGGTGAGTTGTATCCAATTATGGGTGGCTTATCTGGTTTTCCTTGAAGGAATCTATCCAAACTCCGTCTAAAGTTGATGGGATCCTTTTCCTCTTTGATTTCTTTCGGGACAATGTTAAATAGGGCAGGGCCTGTTGAGGAAAAGAAATTATGTTGCAGTGTACATATATGCTGTGATCTGAATTAGGCAGGGGACGTATGGCCTGTAGTCCCAGTCTTGGATGAACCTTGAAGCTAATGTTCAGGTCGTTTGGGCAAAGTTGGCGGTACATTCTCCACATGGTACAAATGATGTACCGCTCACGGTGGCGCTGGAGAGAGTAGAGTTTCAAGGCTTTAAGGCAGTCCCAATAATAGAGAGCAACCATGCTTTCAATTCGTTTAGTGAATGCCCTCTGGGGTGATTCAATCCTCGAGATGTTTTGTCTTGCATCGGGAGACCACAGTGGGCAGCAGTTTTCGAGGTGTGGCCGTACAAAGGAGGAGAAAAGTGGTATGATGACACCTTGTTCTCTGGACCTGAAGGTTCTTCAGATCCAGGAACTCATCCTACGAGCTATATCGACCTTATTGTTGATGAGGGAACTCCAACTGAGATTGTCATCAACAATTACACCCAGGTCTCTGATATTGTTAGAGGTTGTGAGCGGTTCCCTTGAAGGAAGAGAGTATGGCTGTTTTAGTGTGGACTTTCTTCCAAAATGCATCAGCTCAAATTTTCCCTCGTTCAGTTGCATTTTGTTTCTGTCTGCCCATTGACTCACAGCATATAGATCAGACTGGAGTTGAGTTCGATCTGCTTCTTCATTGATGATTTGATGGAGCTTAGTGTCATCAGCAAATATTTTCACTCTGCAGTAATATACGACACTGGAAAGGTCGTTTATGTAAATTATAAAGAGGAGTAGGCTCAAGACAGTCCCTGGGGGACACCGCTGGTGACTTTTTCTGGACTTGAGTGAACTCCATTGACTACAACATGTTGTGTTCTGTTCGCCAGGAAATACTTAATCCAGTGTAGAAGTTTTCCACGGATTCCAGCATTTGCCAATTTTGAGAGTAGGATATTATGGTCAACCCTGTCGAAAGTCAAGATATATGACATCAGAGTTCGAACCTGTTCCCAAGGCTTTAAGTATATCTTCAATGTTGTGTAAGAGCTGTGTTAAACAGTCCCTGCCACAGCGAAAGCCATGCTGATTTGCATTTAGGAGTTTGTGGGTCTCCAGGAAGTCAGCTATCCTTGATCTTAACACTCTTTCAAACACTTTAATGATGTGGGAGGTGAGTGAGATTGAGCGATAGTTGACTGCAAGGGATCTGTTTCCCTGTTTGAAAACCGGTATGACAGACTGGGATAGAAGCTGTTTCGGTATATAACCTGAGTCTAACGAATTTGTCCAGAGGTTGGCCTGAGGGACTGCAAGTTGGTGTCTACATTCCTTCAGGAGACTAGCGGGGAATCTATCAGGGCCTACAGCAGAATAGTATTTGACCTCATTTATTGCTGCTATGATATCAGAGGCAGTGAAGGTTATGTCTGAGATTTTATGTTGGGCATCAACTTCGTTCGCTTCTCTTACGTCAATATCAGTGGGAACACAAAAGACAGAGCAGTATTGTTTCTGCAGTATTTCTGCCATTTCTTTAGCATCGTGTTGGGGAATGCCGTTATCATCAATCAATGGCCCAATGGACACAGTGGTTCTATGCTTATTTGCATAAGAATAGAACACTTTTGGGTTCTGTTTGATGTTTTTGATTACACACTGTTCCTCCACAGCTCTGATTTTCAATGGAGGTTTTCATGTGGGTCTGCAGATGAAGTTTTTCCAACTCCAGCCTTTTCATTGTTGTTGAATGTGGATGTTGTATGCGGGAATATTTTAATTGGTTGATTTTTTTACTGAGTCTTTTGATGCGCCTGATGATTGTTTTTTTTTCTTTTAGGAAGCCGGTTTCTGTTTGTGTTAGTGGATTTCGTAGGAGCATGTTTTGAGCATGTATAGGTGACAATGTTCTCAAAGTGCTGTTATGCGGTCTCAATTTGGGTGGAATTGAGAGTAAAAGACCAGTCGATGAAAGACAGATCCTTCCTGATTGCTCCCCAGTCCGCTTTGTGGAAGTTTATGTTGTCAAATGAGTGGGATTGGCTGGTTTGGTTTTGATATATCGGGAATTAAGATTGCAGAGAACCATGTCGTGGTCTGAGAGGAGAGTTTTTTCAACTGAAATACTGTGAACGGAGCTAGAGTGGTTGGTTAATATTAAATCCAAGATCGTTTTATTCTGTCTTGTTGGTTCGAGCACTAGCTGAGTCAGGAAGAATTTATCCATTAGATTAAAGAGTAATTCTGCTGCTGCTTTCTCTGATGTAGAGCATTTGCCTAACTTCAGAGTATTTGTGGGCCAGTTTATATGAGGGAGGTTAAATCATCCATTACTAGTTATATGAGGGAGGTTAAATCACCCATTACTAGTTATATGAGGGAGGTTAAATCACCCATTACATGTTCCCGGAGTTGTATTTTTGAAGGAAGGACTTGATTTTGTTAAGGCACTCTTCAAAGTACTTTAGAGGTGCTTAGGGAGGTCTGTAAAGACAAACAATAATTATGTCTTTGGCTTTGGTGAACAGTGATATAGATTCACAATAGCCATTGGAAAATATGTCCTTGGCATCAACTGAAAAGGAGTCATAGATAAAGATGGCTGTCCCTCCTTTATATCGGTCTGTGCCATCTGCACGAACGATGGTGAAATCTTTTATTTTCTCCTCGGCATCCATATTTGTGTTGTTTAGGTGAGTTTCAGTAAGGATAAAGAAAGGGAAGCAATGTGTCGTTTCAGCAAGCCAACTCTCTATATATGGGATCTTCCATTTTTGGGCAATGTTTGATGGGTTGATGCCACGTACATTTAACAGGAATGTCAAGGGTAGTTTGATGTTTGCATTGTTCTAAGTTATGTTTTATGGTGTTCAGAGGTAACAATGTGGGTAGTTTTTGTATGGAGCTGTGTGTGTATGATTTTCTAGTTGGTAGTGGGTGTGTGGTCCTTGTGATTTGCATAAATGGTTGCTGATAGCTCGTTGGATCTCCTGGCTTAGATCAGCCTTCATATTTTCTAGGTAAGTCACTAAAAAAGAATTGCCTCTTTGGTTTGCTACTTGGTCAGAGGATACATAGTTCATGTTTATGTTATTTGGTCTTATGTTTTTTTCGTGGGTCTGTCTTCGTTAATTGATTGTAGGAGGTGAAATGTGGTTGTATTTTGTTTTTGTTGTTGTCGTAGGTCTTCTCTGTTGCTGTTTATATTTAACTTTGCGATCGTTTTGTGCCCTTCAGATGGTGGTGATTGCATTCTGTGTTCAAGCACATCCTTACTGATACAGAAGTTTGGCACAGTTTAGGATGGAAGAAGGTGCATCCATTGCCTTTTGTGCATCCATATTTGGGATCAGGACCATTGGCTCTGTATTTAGGACAGCATTTAGGGTGGAGGTGAGGGCAGTTTTTTCCCGTTATACCATAGGGACAGGTGCCCTTAACAAGTCTACGACATAAGGTAGGATGGAAAAAAGCACAGCGTCCCTTGTTGGTGCCGCTGGGGCCAATTCTACAGTTGCCTTGAGAATGGTAACGACAGGTTTTTTAACGTGGGTGTAGTAGAGGTTTTCTATTCTGGCAGGCTCGTTGGTCAGTGGTCCTATTGTAGTAGCAGTAGCAGACTGTTGTTGTTGTTGCTGTAGCAGCAGTGAAACTTGACTTGCAACAGTAGGTCTTGGTGGAATCGGGTCAAATACTGGTGCCAAACAAGGTGCTTCTAATGTTGTAGCAGTAGCAGGCTGTTGTTGTTGTGATAGTGAGTTCTGGCTTGCCAAGGTAGTGTTGGGTGGAATTCGGTCAGATAGTGATATCAATGAGGATGTTGTTTGTTGCTGGCTATCGGGTCGTTGAAGTGACCCCTGACCTATTGGAGTTGGGTCATTTGGTGCACTACATCCATTGACAAGTATGGCTTTTAGTGTTGCCATGTGCGTGTGGAAAATAGGAAATAATCTTGTGATCTCTTTTATTTTATTTTCGATCTGTTTTGCAGATCTGTAAAAGGATAGTTTTGCTAAATTTTCAGCGCTTTTACTGTAAACGTTAGCTTTTACACAATCGTTATGGTGAGTGTACCAAGCGTTTATCAGTGCACTGATTTCATTTTCTACCCAGTGGCGTTTTGGAATATCATTGGCCATATTCAGTGGGTCAGTATTATACACTGTACGTCAGTTATTGATGACTTGATGTATAATAGTGAATGCACCGTTGAAAGGTTTGTGTCGATATATTCGGAAATGCGTGGTTATATCTGTGTGTGTGTGGGGGATGGTAGTGAAATAGTAGAATAGTAGAATTCAAAAGTTCTGGGACTAAAAACAAGGAATGTTACTGCTGACTTGAGTTGAAATATACTTCTTTGGTTATTGACCGGCCGGAGCTATGGAAAGTACGTCTTGTCACGACGAATGCCCATACGACGTGTAAGAATGAACTAACGTCTCGTAAAACATGGAGGAAACTGTTCAAAAAGTTGTTAGGAAGAAATAACGTGAAGTTATATATATATATATATATATATATATATATATATATTATATATATATATATATATATAATATATATACAAAGCTACACGAAGAAGATAGCCTCTATGCAGCATATAAGCTATTGGGAAAGACTCAAGAGATTAAGACTCTATTCCTTAGAGCGTAGGCGAGAAAGATATGCCGTAATATACATCTGGGAGATCCTGGAAGGACTTGTCCCAAACTTTGGCATCGAGAGTTACACAAATACTAGAACTGGGCGCAAGTACATAGTGCCAAGGACTCCAAATTTGCCATCAAGATGTAGGACAAGATACTGCCAACGCCTGGGCTTCAGAGGTCGACAGCTCTTCAATATCTTCCCGAAGGACCTCAGAGACATGCATGGGGTGGATGAAGATGTCTTCAAAATAAAGCTGGACCTCTTCTTGTCAGGTGTCCCAGATGAACCAACTTCACTGCAGGAGGTGCAGATGATGGCAGTAGCATCAAACTCTCTCATGCAACAAATGTCAATTGTTAAAAAGCATTCGTGAAGTAAAATCATGTAGCAACACCGAATGGGGGTGCCCCAGCATGGCCACAGCTCGTGAGCTGAAACTAGATGAGATGAAATGAAATGAATATATATATATATATATATATATATATAGAGAGAGAGAGAGAGAGAGAGAGAGAAAGAAAGATAGATATGTATATATGTATATATGTATATATTTATATATATATATACACACAAATATGTTTATATATATATATAGATAGAGAGAGAGGGGGAGAACGAGAGAGAGATAATATATTCCTAAGCATCTCAAAGAGAGACATACAGCGACAGCACAATAAAATGATAATATTTTGCTAACATAATGCGTCAATCCTAGGATGTGGCGAATGCTATTATTATTTTGCCTCAAGAAACAATGTTTCTAGCTGGCTATATGACACAAAAGTTCTGTTTTTATATTTTCAAACAGGGGAGATCAGCAGCTCCACGCACCAAGACTTGACATCGACGGACTGGTTTCTGTATTATTGCTCTTTATCAGCGTGGAGTAGCTTGGTTGGTTAGTTGTCGCTACCGATCTATTATCGAAAATATATACAATTCAAAGTGACAAACATAGAAATATTATATTTCTAAATCTCTCCAAAAGAGACATACAGTAACGACACAATAGAGTGCTGACTGCCAACATAATGTGGCTTTCCCAGGATGGGAGGAAAGCTCCTGTTACTTATCCCCATGAAACATCGATTCTATCTCGCTATACGAGACAAATATTCTGTGTCCTTATATTTTCGAGCAGGGCAGATCTGAACCTCCACCCAAGTAGCAAGCCAGAAAACGGTCAAAGAGTTTATGCCACCGATGCTAATGCTGCTGAATTGGCAGAGGAACCAGAGGACATCATCCACACTGCGTTTTTCAAACTTTCCCACAGATCCTACAAGAAACATCCTATGGCATTGATGTACTTGCCAACACATGGCCTGCCCCAAACCTACCGCACAGGGTCAAGCACTCTTCCCACAGATCCTACAAAAATCATCCTATGGCATTGATGTACTTGCCAGATATATCAATGAAACTGAGCCAAAACTACTTTCGGACCAGCAATGCGCTTCCGACACCATTGGAGCCTCCAGTATATCCATTTGCTCAAACCTTGTTGTATCCTCAGGTACCATCCTACCTCACCTGGAACAAGAAGACATGGATGCATAAACTTTGATAATTGCCTGGGGAGTGTTTTCACAGTACATCTCAGCGAGCATGAGTGTTTCTATCTCCCTCTGAAACTGCATGGGGCTAGATGACCAACGTGTTTCCAAGACCTAAAAATTGTTGATGGACAACTTTGTGCTACATATAGGGAAGTCTGCATTAAACACGGACTGCTAGAAAATGAAACAC
This sequence comes from Octopus sinensis, assembly GCF_006345805.1. NCBI lineage: Eukaryota > Metazoa > Mollusca > Cephalopoda > Octopoda > Octopodidae > Octopus > Octopus sinensis. The sequence goes on from NC_043000.1 coordinate 39,390,520, forward strand.
AGTGGGATACAACTCTGGCAGAAGCTGGTACCACAGTCACCTAGAAGTCTCAGGGCAATATCTACAGTATTATTGCAAACATGGGATCTGTGTGATTCTGCCTCTTTGTGGATCAAGTGCAGAGATGACCTGTCTGAAGTTCTGAAGCATCAAGTACAATTACGGTTTCCTGTCATGGAAGTAGGTTCCAGTCACGAAGTCTAAAATAGAGCAATAATTGACCTAGAAGAGAAGATTGTTTTAATGGGTGGAAATGTTTTGCCAACACATGGCCTGCCCCAAACCTACCGCACAGGGTCAAGCACTCTTCCCACAGATCCTACAAGAAACATCCTATGGCATTGATGTACTCGCCGCCAGATATATCAATGAAACTGAGCCAAAACTACTTTCGGACCAGCAATGCGCTTCCAACACCATTGGAGCCTCCAGTATACTGGAGCCTCTAGAACTATCTCCTCTTAGATTGGAAGTTATAGTGGGAACTCCAGTAATGCTATTGAGGAATTTCGATCCATCAACAGTCTGCAATGGGATACGCCTTGTGGTAAAGAATATGATGCCACATGTTATTGAGGCCTCCATTCTGTCTGAATGTGGAAATGGAAAGGATGTTTTCGTACCCAGGACTCTTCCTATTTTATCGGGAGCAGAAATTCAATTTCCATTCAGAAGGATGCAATTTCTCATTCGGGCCCGCTTCGCAATGTCTATAAATAAACCCCAGAGTCAGACAAAGACTGTGGTAGGACTTAATTGGGAAGAGTCGTGCTTCTCACAGGCAGTTATATGTTGGCTTCTCTACAGTGGAAAGCAAAGCAAAAATCTGTTTGCATACTTTCCACAAGGAAAATATTGATTACCAAGAGGATTTGTAGGAATTACTACCTTCTACGATGCGCTCCAGTATCCACTGTTCTTAGCGAATGAGGAAGAGGGATACTACTTCGGAATTCAACAGGTTAATACCAACAATCCCGAAGACCTGACCAACAAAGCAGTTTCCTGTATGGACCTCCGTATCAAATTATATTCTCCAATTACTCCCACCAACCACGTGGAAAGCCATTTTGCCTTATTTTCTCATGTAATTCATTACTATGTTTCTTATTCTACATCCACCCAAACAAGCCAATGTCAACCCTTTGTCTTCTTCAACACTTCAACAGTTCGTTTCACCGTTGCCGTCTCCTATTGCAGCTCCTTTCCGAAATGCAACCATTGACATACGATGTCTACATTACACTTACATTCATCCAACTGTCAACCATACTATGGGTTGTGGGAGCCGCAACACCGGCAGCCGCAAAGGAGAGTATATCCCCTGGCATACCCACTCACCACCCATTTTCCATGAGAGGTTAGGGCCTGAAGTCCTCCATACGGACTCATGACATGTCGCTTAGTTGAATTAGCCCATCATTTACTTCACAAATGTTTTGTCTTCAATGCTATACTTCACCGCATCAAATGGTTGAACATAACTGCAATATATTTACTAACTATGCTAGTTTAATCCCGATCAATGCCGGATATCTCTGCTAATCTATAGATAAATCACACATTTCTCTTACAGCTGTTCGGTCTGGTGCCATATACACACAGTGGGGAAAACGAAATTGCACTTCTAGAAGATCTACCCAAGTCTATTCAGGTAAGCATATATAATGCTTCACCTCAACATTGGTTATTTATGTCTCGAGAATTTTCACACTACAACACAACACACTTCTAGATTACTAAACGTTACAAATAGTTTACCAGGAATAAAACTCGAGACATGGATTTTACTCAAAATACTATTTTTTTAAACAACTTTTGATTCGTCTTCTGAAAAGAAATAAGTGAAAACTATAATTAATCAATTCTTATTTAATTCACTAGAACCTTTGTTTGTTGACGATAATTGATGAATGTTAATTAGATTTGATCGCTACAGTGGAACAATTGTTCTCCATTGCACTCATTTATTTGATTCATTAGATATTTCAATTTGATTTATAGATGTTATTTCATTCATTAGATAATTCAAAAATTAACACTGAAATCGCATATTTGTTGACAGGTCTAGCTGCCGGAACACATTACTCACACTCTGGAGGCGGAAGCAACTATTTGTGCTTAACAATGAACCCTCAATGGGGCAATTACACAAACATTAATGAGGCATACACCGGCTATATACACGGTGTCGAATATGAAGTAGCATCCTATGCGAAAAGTAAGACATTTGGAATGTTTGCACCTAAATCATACGCTTTGCAGGATCAAGATGTCCCTTGTGCAGTCTGTGAAACTAACAAACCTGCTTCAGTATTGATGATTCCAGGTCGAAAAGAGTGTGTGGGTAAATGGAAAATGGAGTATTCAGGTTATTTGATGTCAGAATATTATAAGCATGCAGGTAGAACTGAATATATATGTGTCGACAAAGAAGCTGAAGCTGATACCAAAGGATACGAAAACAAGAATGGTGCTCTCTTATACCACGTACAAGCTGTGGTTGGTTCATTGCCAAGTCCTCCATACGAGAACTATAGAGAGTTAACATGTGTTGTGTGTAGTAAATAGTCAGGTTTATTTCTTCCTGAAATTTATACTAAATATTGACTTACATACTGAAATGAATATTTTTTATTAAACATTGATATTAATGCATCGATAACAATTTATATGCGGATTCTGGAGTATATATATATATATATATATATATACCGTCCATAATTAACCGAAGACAGTGTGATTTCATTATTTTTCTTCTTTTTTTGCCATATGTGAGTTACAAATATTGTTGCCTGTGGAAACTTATTTTTGTAGTAAAAGGAAATAGTAGTCTTTTGGCTGCTATTTCTAAAATTTTCGGTATGTGGTTAAGCAACTTGTTGCAAAAAACCCTTATTATTATAATTATATATATATATTATATATATATATATATTATATATATATATATATACACTTATATCTTCTTCTTCTTGTTCTTGTTCTTCTTCTTCTTCTTCTTCTTCTTCTTCTTCTACTTCTTCTTCTTCTTTTCTGCCAATAATTCACAACGACCTCGAACTCACAAGAGTAAACTAGAGAGAGACAGGCAAAAACAAGGAAAATGCCCCCTGTATATGAATACTATGCAAATATTCTTTAAAAAAACTTATCTTTTAATTTTTGCAAAATTTAATTGTTTTCCACACTTACAGTTGAAAAAGTCTCAATGACCGAAACTGGTACTGAAATGCTTTCTATAAAAACATTTTAGCATTTTCTACCTTCACTATTTTTCCACACACACACACACACACACACACACACACACCACACACACACATGTATATATATATATATATATATATATTATATATATATATATATATATATATATAAGTATATATTACATATATATGCTTATATATACATATAGCTGTGTATATTACTTTTACATATGTATACACATATATATATGCATACACAAATATATATATATAAAAGTATATTATTCAAAGAATACAGTGTACGTTCAAACACAAAAGAGATACCAGAAGAATAGGAAATCTGACTCGCTAGAAAGAGCAGTTAAAATTCCAAGCCACCAATTGTTGTAATTCCGAAAGTGATTGGAAAATAAAAACTTTTACCTTAATGTGTGTGTGTGTGTGTGTGTGTGCGTGTGTGTGTGTGTGTGCGCGTGTGTGTGTGTGTGTGTATGTGTGTTATGTGAGTGTGTGTACACAAATATGTATAGGTATAAAAGAATGATGAACAGCACGAGCGTAAGCAAACTAATCTCGTCCATTAAACAGAAAAACCATAACTATACCACGAAGGTGGTAATAATCTGCACAGCTACACCTTACCGTGCATGAGGCGGTAGATGCGAGTTGTGTATAAAGGAAATCTACCAAATATTCATATCGAGACACACATTGCTTAACACCAGATTTGAACAGGCTTTTAAGATGCTTGCATGAACATACCAAAACATTTAAGAAATTTAAGAAAAGTTCGAGGTAACTCAATGATTCACCCATAGTTGTGTGTGAAAGGAAGGATAGAATAACATATTCTAAATTCAAAATGTCCGTGGCAGTCCATGGCCCTTCATAGCCTACCTAACATATATACTATCCATCTTATACCACCAAACATAAAGTAGACAGTCAATAGATATATGAATACCTAAAAACATTACATGACAAATACTACACTTGAGTATAAGATTGTCAAGTGGCCAACTACTACAATACATAAACAGGAATGCCAAAATAATAATATCAATCTTGACCTAGTTAAACAGAACCGAGACTTCGATAACAATGGATGTGAAACAAGTGTCAGCTACACAAGCTTACAAACAGATCAGAATCCTAACTAACCAACAGACTAACTAACTAACTAACTAACTAACTAACTAACTAAATTTAGTTGGCGTCAAATCTAACGAAATGGACAGACCTTGAAGAAGTTGCACAGAAAATCATGCCCGGTTGCATGTGCAACTGCCCGTTCTTTGTGCAGTGCTAACATATGTAGGTCAAAACAGGCCTAAAAATAGGCTTTTTTAAATTATAAAATAAAAGTATGAGTATGAGCAAGTCTCTATCGCTATGATTTTATATATATTCTTTATTTTCTCTCCTTATTTATCTATGTGTTCCTTTCTGTGGAAGAGCGTAGGTTCGAAACGTTAAAGAGTTTTCCACTTCGCGAGCATTATACTAATACATCTGTTTGTTCTCTACAGCAACTGTCTTCGTCTTTTGGTTTTTTTTGTGAATTCTCCCTATAATATCTATATATTCAATATATAATCGACAAAGTTTAGAGTCAACAAGATGGAGTACGGTTGGACATTTATTTTTTAATCATTACAATTGTTTCCACGACAGAGAGAGGCGGGATGCTCTTGAAGCTGAGAATGTGAACTTACGGAGAAAATATTGAGAAAATATTGGACGAGCTTTATACAGTACTCTACTACGTTCTTCACAGAATATACCATCACAATATACACATATATATGTATATGTATATTTATGTATGTATATACACACACACACACATACCCACACACACACGCATACACATGCAAACACACACATATATATATATATATCACGTGATCACATGACCGACCAGACTATCAGATGTTGCTAGACATCGCTGGTCACAATGCACTTCGCATTGTTTTAGCCTTCAAATGACGCCACCTCGCTGGCTAAGCGAGCAGGCCAATAGAAGAAAGATTGAAAAAAAGTTGTGGCGAAAGAGTACAGCAAGGATCGCCACCCACCCCCTGCTGGAGCCTCGCTCTTGGAATCGAAACCGCGAGTCCGCTGCCCTAACCACTGGGCCATTGCGCCTCTACTATATATATATATATAATATATATATATATATTATATATATATATAAATGAATGTGTGTGTGAAAACATAGTGAAATCAAAAAGTTTAAACCAAGTATTTCCCATCATGTTGCATTAACCCGAAACTCTAACGACACAACACAATTCTTTATCCTTCTTTTCTGTTTTTTATTCTTTAGTTTCCTGAATTTCCTTGAGTAAAGGCTTCTTTCCAAATCGAATAACGTTTTTTCCGTCTTCTTATTTCCTCTTATTCTTTGCGTGAAGCTAATTCAATAAAGTATATATTTTCGTTTTCCGGTTGTTTTGTCTCTTTTGTTCCTGGGGCTGTTTCCGTGCATGTAATGGTGCACGACACTCAAAAATCTAAGTTTCACCTACAGAATGTTCAGCAAGAGCTAGGTACATAACTGTATAAGTCTCCATGCCATAGTGCCAAGTGATGATGATGATAATGATGATGATGATGATGATGATGATGATGATACATAATAATAATAATAATAATAATAATAATAATAATAAGAAGAAGAAGAAGAAGAAGAAGAAGAAGAAGAAGAAGAAGAAGAAGAAGAAGAAGAAGAAGAAGAAGAAGAAGAATACAAAATTATAAAAGCTAATAAACCGAATATTATTATAAAAGATCAGACAAAAAGGTGTGTTTGTTAAATGACATGAGTATTCCTTGCATAAATATAGCAACGAAAGAATTTGACAAGATCAGTAAATGTAAAGACTTGCTAACAGAAATTGAAAAAATGTGGCATCTCAAGGTGCCTACTGTACCGGTGATTGTAGGATCTCCAGGAGTGATAAAAAAAACGGTACTGAAACCTAATTAAAAATGATACCGGACTTACCATCCCTACAGGAAGTGCAAAAAATCGTTTTAACTGGAACGACTGATGTACTGAGAATAGCATTATCGCTGTGAAAACAACATCCATTCATGAATTTATTTATTAATTAATTTTTTTAAAACATATTTTACCTGTGAATTTGCGTGTGTAATCTGGGAATGCATACAATGAGCTTCTCTGCCTTAGGTTTACGGAAAACACTCGGCGAGAAATGGAAGAAAATTTGAAGAAAGAAGGAAAAATAATAATAATAATAATAATGTGGCTGATGCAGTACCAGGCAGTGGCTGATGCAGTACCAGGCAGTGGCTGATGCAGTACCAGGCAGTGGCTGATGCAGTACCAGGCAGTGGCTCTCATGGCTTCTGATCTTAACTGATTGGAAGTGTTATCATGTACATTGTTTTGTCTTGGTATAAAAGATGGGCTACAGCAAATATTCTGCTCAATACCACAGATTTGCTTGTCAGTTGTTTGACCTTAACCAGTTGAGCATGTCCCTTAGTGGCTGACGATATGTGCATCTCTGATCACGAGCAGAAGTAGTGGGGGAGCATCATAGCCATGTGTTGAGAGGGATTCTTTGGGGTTTGAATAGTTCACCTCTGGAAACATGGGTGGTTCTTTCAACATCCTTAAACAACCCTTATTCAGGACCGTTTGAGCGGGATGGGCTACTCAACCTGAAGAAAATTCTAACTGGGCCCCACCTGCAAGGTCATGTGCTGTTTATCTTGATATAAGATCACCATGTCGCGCACATATGGTTGTGATGCATGTGCCTGGTGTACCTTTATCAGACGGGTAGTCATGATGGGTATATTGGGCTTCGTATATTTTACCCCAGTGTCACTTTGATGGCATGAACTGCTCTCTCACTCAATAATAATAATAATAATAATAATAATAATAATAATAATAATAATAATAATAATAATATAATAATAATAATAATATAATAATAATAATAACACACACACACACAGATAGAGAAATTAAGGCCAACAGACCAGATATAGTTGTCAGAGATCATGAAGAAAAAAAAAAATTCTTTCTAATTGATGTATCAATACCGGCAGATGATAACGTGTCTCTAAAAGAAATGGAGAAACTCTCAAAATACAAAGACCAGGAAATAGAGGTAACTAGAATGTGGAATCTGAAAACAGAAACAATTCCTATCATAGTAGGTGCATTAGGCATGATAAAAAAAATATTCAGACAAATACATAACAAAAACACCAGGACTTACAAACACATATAACATACAGAAAATTGCACTACTAGGCACTGCACACATCCTACGCAGAACACTTTCCATACAATAACCATCAGAGCATCACACAAATCACAGCACATACCCAAGACACACAGAGCTGCGCTCGGTAGTGAAATGAAAGCACGCTATAAAAATAAAACTACTGAATAATAATAATATAATAATAATAATAATATAATAATAATAATAATATAATAATAATAATGATGATGATGTGATGATGATGATGATGATGATGATGATGATGATGATAATAATAATAATAATAATAATAATAATAATAATAATAATAATAATAATAATGATAACAATAATAATAATAATAATGATAATAGCGCCAGCCTTTAGAGCCGCTGGACGATCAGCTTTAAAAACTTTAATATCTACAACTTCTGTGAATACCTATCCTTCCCTTTCTCTCTGAGTATTCGAAAATGTAAACATCCTTTTCATTGCAAAAACTCTACAGTCTTCTCTCATCGAACACAAACAAACATCTCTAGAAAATTTTAAAACTTCAATATCCACAATTTTGTGTTAAAATTTAATCTTTCTTTTCTCCCCGACTACCTGAATATATAAAAACACCTTTTATTTCCAACAACACAATTAAATACACGATAATTTTTTTTTTAATTATGGAGTTAAGCACCTGCCAAAATATACAAGTTGCACAATTACAAAACCACAAGAAACTTATTAAAAAGGGGAAAAAGAGAAAAAATTTAGAAATTCAAAAATTACTCGATGCGAGCATGTGGACATCTTTGGATAGAAAAATAGATAAATAGATAGATAAATTAGATCATTAGATAGATAGATAGATAGATAGATAGATAGATAGATAGATAGATAGATAGATAGATAGATAGATAGATAGATAGATAGATGGACAGACAGATAGATAAATAGACAGATAGAGAGATATCTTTATTATTATTATTATTATTATTATTATTATTTTATATTTGTACAAGTTGGCTCCAAGTCTCACCCAGAGACCTCAAGAGGCAACAGGTTGGAAGTTCGTATTGTTGTCATGCCTAGTGAGCCATATATTTGGTTTTGTATTTAGTGTTGTACTAGTGAATGCCTAAAAAAAACAAACGAAAGTTATGTTTGTTTTAAAACTTGAGATTACATATTTTGCATAGGATATGAGCAGTTCCCATGAGCACTACCTTCTGAATTTCTGCCATTTTGGGGTTTCCTGATATCTGAGTTAGGTAGCGATCAGCCCCTTTTGCTATCATTCCCAGGGCACCTATGACAACAGGTATTGTTTTAGTCTTCAGGTTCCACATTTTGCTGATTTCTATTTCAAGATCTTTATATTTGCTCAGTTTTTGGTAGGTCTTGACAGATACGTTTATATCGATTATTATTATTATTATATTATTATTATTATTATTATTATTATTATTATCATCATCATCATCATCATCATCATCATCATTATTATTATTATTATTATTATTATTATTATTATTATTATTATTATTATTATTATTATGATAATGACGATGATGATGATGATGATTATTATTTCTATCAGTTATTAAAAATAGAACAAGGTGGATTGGTTCTTTGCAAGGTCAGGGTCAACGCCCTCATTGATCGCTAGTAGTAGTAAACGCATTTGACCTTTGCTGGCCCCAAGGGTGTACAGCCTCTATTTTGTTCCTTATCACACAGGAATGTCCATTGCTGACCTCCTCACCATCTGCCGAATCTATTTACAGACCTATAGAATTTGGTCTATTCATGAACCTGCTTCTCTTCCTCCTACTATTCCCTTCAACCCTTACATATTTATATTTATCTCAAGTACAAGACAAAAGTTGGAACCAAACCACACTTAATAATACCTTTCAATAATAAATGTAAATAATAATAATAATAATAATAATAATAATAATAGAAAAGCTAAAGCAAGATATCCTTGCCAAAGCACAAAGGATCCGCCGGTACGAGAAACGCCAGCGCTTCTTTGAACAAAACAAACAGTTCAACTCCAACCCCAAAAAGTTCTACCAAGAACTTGGCAAAAATAAAATAGAAATCACTGCAGCACCAACGGCAGAAGAAGTGGAAGAATTCTGGACAGAAATATGGTCGGCGAACGAACAACCAAAAACAAGGAGCTTGAAAACAACAAACTCAGCATCTGAGCAACTTTGGACCCAATAACAACTGAAGAGGTCACCCAGGCACTGCAAAGACTAAGCAACTGGAAGGCACCTGGGCATGACAAGATCCCCAACTTCTGGTTGAAATATCTAACAGGAATGCACAAAAAGCTGGCTGAAAACTTTAACAACATACTAGCAGAGCCAGAGACAATGCCTGAATGGCTCACGAAGGGGAAAACCATCATAATTTCCAAATCAAATGAGACAGCAAAACCAGAAAACTACAGACCAATAACGTGTCTCCCTACGATGCACAAGGCATTTACTGCAGTGATATCGCAAATGTTGAACAAGCACCTGGACGAAAACAACCTGTTTCCAGAAGAGCAGAAAGGATGCCGCAAAAGCTCATATGGCTGTAAAGATCAACTAATGATCAATAAAGAAGACAGCCACAGAAAAAAGAAAGGCCTCAGTATGGCCTGGATTGATTACAAAAAGGCGTTTGATAGCATCCCCCACACATGGATCCTCGAAACACTAGCCATTAACAAAGTAGCACCAACAATTATAAAATTCATAGAGCACTCTATGAATAAATGGCAAACAGTGCTACAGCTCCAAACAAAAGAGGGACTCATGAAAACCAAAGACATCCCCATTAGAAGACGAATATTCCAGGGAGACACGCTCTCTCCACTCCTTTTCTGCTTGGCACTGTCACCTCTATCTGATATGCTAAATAGAACTGGATGCGGATATAAATGTTACGGCAAAACGATCAGCCACCTTTTATATATGGATGACCTAAAACTATACGCTGCAAATGACAAACAGATGGAAATACTATTAAAGACAGTTCATGGATTTACCAAAGAAATAGATATGAAATTTGGATTAGAAAAATGCGCCAAAGTAACCCTGAAAAGAGGAAAACTAGTTAAGAGTAGCAACATCACACTAGATAAAACCAATGAAATAAAAGAATTAGACCAAAGCCAAACTTACAAATACTTAGGAATCCATGAACTAGATAAAACACAACACACACAAATGAAAGAGAAAATAAAAAAGTATATTATAGACGAGTTAGATCAATACTAAAAACAGAGCTCAATGCTAAAAACAAGATAATAGGTATTAACACTTTAGCTGTTCCAGTTATAAGTTACAGCTACAATATCCTTAACTGGACACTAAATGAACTGACCAAAATAGATAGGAAAAGAAGAAAAATAATGACAGGATCTAGGATGCATCACCCAAAATCTGACATAGAAAGACTATATATACAACGTAGTAGAGGCCTTATACAGCTGGAAAACTACTTTAAAATAACCACCATAGGACTGCAAAAATATCTACGTCAGAAGCAAGCAAAACTGATACGAATAGCGGCAAAACACGAGCAAAACAAAAAACTGTTCTCAGTATTTAGGGAAGCTGACAAATACAAACAAGAAATCATACCACCTAATAAACATTAAGAAAAAGAAAAAGAAGAAGAAGAAGAAGAAGAAGAAGGAGGAGGAGGAGGAGGAGGAGAAGAAGAAGAAGAACAAGAAGAACAAGAAGAACAAGAAGAAGAAGAAGAAGAAGAAACAACAAAAGCTATAAAACAAATGAAATCCAAACTAAAAATAGAACAGCAACGAACCATGATAAAACGATGGCAAGAAAAGCCCCTTCATGGTAAATACTGGACTAAACTAAATACAAAGAAATAGACAAAGAAAAATCCCAGCAATGTTTGAGAAGCTCAGGACTCAAACAGAGACAGAGGGATTTTTAATTGCAGCACAAGACCAAGCCTCCCCACCAGAAATTACCAAAAACATGTAATGAAAAGAAATATTACAAGTAACTGCAGAATATGTGGAGATGGACAAGAAACAATAAATCATATTATCTCTAGCTGCCCAGTCCTGGCTAAGAAGGAATATATTCACAGACATGACAGAGTTGGAACCTACATACATTGGAAGCTATGCCAACATTATGGAATAACAACAGAAAAAAGATGGTATAGGCACACACCAGAAAAGGTCACCGAAAAACGAGAAAGCAACCATACTCTGGGATATGCCGATACACACAGATAGAGAAATTAAGGCCAACAGACCAGATATAGTTGTCAGAGACCATGAAGGAAAAAAATGCTTTCTAATTGATGTATCAATACCGGCAGATGATAACGTGTCTCTAAAAGAAATGGAGAAACTTTCAACATACAAAGACCTGGAAATAGAGGTAACCAGAATGTGGAATCTAAAAACAGAAACAATTCCTATCATAGTAGGTGCATTAGGCATGATAAAAAAATATTCAGACAAATACATAACAAAAACACCAGGACTTACAAACACATATAGCATACAGAAAATTGCACTACTAGGCACTGCACACATCCTACGCAGAACACTTTCCATACAATAACCATCAGAGCATCACAACAAATCACAGCACATACCTAAGGCACACAGAGCTGCGCTCGGTAGTGAAGTGAAAGCACGCTATAAAAATAAAACTACTGAATAATAATATAATAATAATAATAATAATAATTCATTAATAATAATAATAATAATAGTAATAATAATAATAATAATAATAATAATAATAATAATATAATAATAATAATAATAATAATAATAATACTGATGCAGTACCAGGCAGTGGCTCTCATGGCTTCTGATCTTAACTGACTGGAAGTGTTATCATGTACATTGTTTTGTCTTGGTATAAAAGATGGGCTACAGCAAATATTCTGCTCAATACCACAGATTTGCTTGTCAGTTGTTTGACCTTAACCAGTTGAGCATGTCCTTAGGGGCTGACGATATGTGCATCTCTGATCACGAGCAGAAGTAGTGGGGGAGCATCATAGCCATGTGTTGAGAGGGATTCTTGGAGGTTTGAATAATTCACCTCTGGAAACATGGGTGGTTCTTTCAACATCCTTAAACAACCCTTATTCAGGGACCTTTTGAGCGGAATGGGCTACTCAACCTGAAGAAAATTCTAACTGGGCCCCACCTGCAAGGTCATGTGCTGTTTATCTTGATATGAGATCACCATGTCGCGCACATATGGTTGTGATGCATGTGCCTGGTGTACCTTTATCAGACGGGTAGTCATGATGGGTATATTGGGCTTCGTATATTTTACCCCAGTGTCACTTTGATGGCATGCACTGCTCTCTCACTCAATAATAATAATAATAATAATAATAATAATAATAATAATAATAATAATAATAATAATAGTAGTAGTAATAATAATAGTAGTAGTAGTAGTAATAATAATAATATAATAATAATAATAATAATAATAATATATAATAATAATAATATAATAATAATAATAATAATAATAATAATATAATACTTATGCATCCGCGAAAATCTCAACGATCCTATGTGGTGTAAAGATTAGAAAACGGCAACAGTCCCACAAAAAGCCTTCTTGGCAAGAGCGTCTGCAACAACAAATTAAAATATTAGATCTGACATTGAATATTGAAAAACCTTAAGGCTCACAAGATTACAAACCTACAAAAACCCAAAAATTACTGAAAAAATACAATATGAAAACTATACTTGATATTGATGCCACCATAGAAACCATCAAACAAAGGTATCTGCCAAAGCTGCCCGCATAGCGAGGTATGAAAAGCGTGTTAGATTTTTCAAGGACAACAACATGTTCAAAAATAACACCAAGAATTTTTACAGGAAGATAGGAAAAACAGCGTTTACTGCAGGGTCTGTACCATCAGAAGAAGAAGTGCAGAGATTTTGGAATAAAATCTGGGCAGAAGAAAAAACACACAACGAAAAGGCCCCCTGGATTGACAGAATATCTACAGAACTGGACCCCTTAGAAGAGCAAAAGTGGGAGGGTGTCAAGGTAGAAGATATAAGATCTGCTCTCAGGAGGTCAAGCAAATGGAAGTCTCCAGGAAAGGATAAAATTATTCCTAACTTCTGGCTGAATGCCTTCCCAGAGAGCCATGAACTGCTAACAGAACTGTACAATGATGTTTTGCAACACCCTAGTAGGATGCCTCCTTGGCTAGTTAATGGGTTAACATTCCTGCTTCCAAAAAGTGAAGAAACAAATGAACCAAAAAACTATAGACCCATAACCTGCTTAACAACTATGTACAAAACACTAACATCTGTCCTGACGGAATATACCTATAGTTTTTTAACAGACAGCAGCATATTCCCTAATGAACAGAAAGGATGTAAACGTGGATCCTACGGCTGTAAAGACCAACTACTCATCAATAAGATGATCTTAGAAGATTGTCACAAACGACACAAAAACTTATCAATAGCCTGGATAGACTATAAAAAGGCTTTTGATAGCCTACCACATAGCTGGATTAGGAAATGCCTTGAAATGTATAAGATAGCACCAACTCTGCGAAACTTCTTGACTGTAAGTATGAGATCATGGAGAACCACACTAACTCTGAACAGTGACAGTGAATCCCTAAATGCTGGTGATGTAGAAATTTCGTGTGGCATTTTCCAGGGTGACTCACTGTCACCACTCCTCTTTTGTTTATCCTTAATACCTCTCTCAAAGCTGCTCAATGATGCGCAGTACGGGTATAAAAGGTTTGATAAAAATATAAATCATCTCGTTTACATGGATGATTTAAAGCTTTTTGCAAAAAATGATCAACAACTCAAGGGCTTACTAGCGATAGTCAAACAATTCAGTGACGACATCAGAATGCAATTCGGCCTCGATAATGTGCAAAGGCTACCTTTATCAAAGGAAAAATGATAGAAACATCTAACGTTAACCTTGACCAACAGAATGTCATAAAAGAACTAGACCCAGCGGAGAGCTACAAGTACCTAGGGATAATTGAAGGGAACGGAATAAGGCATTCAGAGATGAAGGAAAGGATCAGGAGAGAATGCTATCGAAGAGTGAGAGCAATACTCAAGACAGAGCTGAATGCAAGAAACAGGATCGAAGCAATCAATGCATTAGCTATACCAGTCGTGACTTACAGTTTCAATATTGTTAACTGGTCAATACTGAAATATGTCAGCTCGACAGAAAATAAGGAAACTGTTGACAATGCATAGAATGCACCACCCTAAGGCAGATACAGAACGACTCTATCTGCCAAGAAAAGAGGGAGGCCGTGGTCTTTTGCAACTGGCAATAACAATGAAGATTGCTACATTGGCCTAGACACCTACCTGAAAAACTCTGAGGACTGGATGCTAAAACTTGTCTCAAAACATGAAAACAAGAAAGCATCATACTCAGTCACAAAACAGGCAAAGGAATATCTAAGTGAATTCCGAATACAACCAATTTCGGAATTAGAGATAGATATACAAGAAACAAGCACAGAAAAAGCTAGGCGCATGAAAACCCGTGCCAAAACTGCGGCCTTAGATATTCTGAATAATAAATGGCAAGAAAACCTCTCTATGGCAAATACCCAAAGAGAGCGAATAATGCAGATATCGACAAAGCCCTGACCCATCAATGGCTAATGGCCTCTGGCTTAAAATCTGAAACAGAGGGGTTTATCATAGCAGCTCAAGATCAATGCCTACAACAAGAAACTACCAGGCCAACATATTAAAGATCAGAAGCAGTCCAACGTGTCGTGTATGCAAGCAACAAAATGAAACCATTGACCATGTGGTCTCCAAGTGCAGTCTTCTAGCGCCTACAGAGTATCTCAACAGGCACGATAGAGCTGCACAATATATTCACTGGGTAATCTGTAAAAACCTGGATTTGCCCCATGAAAAAAACTGGTGGGAACACAAACCACCCCCAGTGCTTGAAAATGACCACATCTCACTCCTCTGGAACTTCACCATTCAACTGACAGGAAGATAGATGCAAATAGGCCAGACATCATATTGAAAAACTTCAAACAAAGAACATGCCTCCTCATTGATATGACTGTCCCAATCGATATAAACGTATCTGTCAAGACCTACCAAAAACTGAGCAAATATAAAGACCTTGAAATAGAAATCAGCAAAATGTGGAAGCTGAAGACTAAAACAATACCTGTTGTCATAGGTGCCCTGGGAATGATAGCAAAAGGGGCTGATCGCTACCTAACTCAGATACCAGGAAACCCAAAAATGGCAGAAGTTCAAAAGATAGTGCTCATGGGAACTGCTCATATCCTACGCAAAATACTCTCTATGTAATCTCAAGGTTTAAAACAAACATAATTTTCGGTTTAAAAAAAAAAAAAACCTTTTTTTTTTAGACATTCATTAGTACAACATCCCCACCCCCCAAATATATGGCACACTAGGCATAACAACAACATGAACTTCCAACCCTGTTGTCTCTTGAGGTCTCTGGGTGAGACTTGGAGCCAACTTGTACAAATATAAAGCAAAAGTCAAACATATAATAATAATAATAATAATAATAATAATAATAATAATAATAATAATAAAAATATAATAATAATAATAATAATAATAATAATAATATAATAATAATAATAATAATAATAATAAAAATTTAGCCATATCGGATCAGAGGAAATATTAATAATGATAAATAGAAAGAAGAATGGAAATAATAATATCAGTGATGATAATAATAATAATGAAAAAACCTGTGGGAATCTCTCTATGCTCTGATTGAAGATACTTCTTGTGATGGTGTGAAAATAAAAACAGTGGTAATTGCGCAACCTGATAATGAAAAACAAAATATTGTGGAAAACGGTGGTTATGAAACTGAAGCTCTTGATGGTGACAATCTTGCGCTCTGCAGGCTCAGAGATACCTGTCCGACTCCAGCCTGTCGTTATCCAGCAAGGTGTACACGGTGTACACGGGACAAAAGAATCAATGCGGTGGTCATGAAGTGTTACTACCTGAGAAAGCCTGTAGACGAAAATGGTGTACGTAACAGGGGATACCGACATCGTATGTATGATCAATGGAGAGAAAGAGGATTGTTTCAACTCAAAGAACAGAGATTGTATGATGAAGCTAGAGCAAAAATAAATAATCGTTGATTCACGGAAGTAAAACTCGAAGCTAGCAAAAGACTGGTATTGGAAAACAGCGACAGAGGAAACGATGAAAATACAGTTCTTACTGATAAAAGTATTCTCATAGTAGAAAACAGAGGTGAGATCTCGAATAAACCACAGAACAGGAGACAGTGATAGATTTCTCGATGAGACACATATAGATGATCTGGAAGAAAACAATAAACCTAATGGTAACATGACAGATGAGCAAAAGGCAATCTACGACAGAATAAAGAAAAGTCTACAGGAGAACGATAGCGACATTAAAAGGTTGATCGATGGAAATTGAACTTAAAACCGAAAAATGTCAATGAAATTCTGAAATACATCAATGCAAAAAACATCATAGAAACAAATAATTTGATCAAGGCAGCAAGTATTGTTGTTGCAGAAAATGTGTATATTGATGACAAGGAAAAGAAATATAGTGGGAGTGAGAAAAGAAAAGATCCATTGGGGAAAAGAAGAATCCAGGCATGGTTAGATATGCTCTCGAAAGAGGTTTCTGTATTAGATCGAAAAGAGAAGGGGGGAGCTTAAAAGCTAACACAAATACTGTACACTGAACAGGAAGTATGATATTGAAAGAAAGGGTCTCAAAAGAGGTAATGGATGAACTTAAACAGCGCCTCATTGCAAAGAAAGCAAAGATAGTAAGATACGACCAGAAAATGAATACCAGCAGGTTATTCTGAGTAGATCAGAAAGGATTCTATAAAGAAATAAATGGAGGGCGTAAATGGATGAAAAGTTGATACCAGATAACATTGAAAGTCAAAGGTTTTGGAGTGACGTCTGGGACAAAGACATGAACCACAAGAAGTATGCTGAATGGTTGCAAGAACCGATACAAAAAGTAGTCGGTCCAAAACAGGCAGGACTAGCCATTTCAATTAGGGAAGTGAAGGAAATCAGCAAAAAAAAAATGAGCAACTGGAAAGCCCCGGGACCAGATGGAGTTCAAGGCTACTGGATCAAAAGATTTGGTGAATGTCATGCACGAATAGCTGCGCAACTCAACGCCTTGTTAAATGCCAACCACGTAACACCAGATTGATTGACAGTGCATAGGACAGTGCTGTGCTTGAAAAACAGCGAAAAAGGCAATTCGATCGACAATTACAGGCCGATATCCTGCCACTTATGTGGAACTTAATGACTGGAATAGTAGCAGAGTCAATGTAGGGACATTTGGATAAAATGGAGTCCTGCCACATGAGCAGAAGGGTTGCAAGCGTAAGTGCAGAGGTACCAAGGATCAACACCTGTTAGATAAAGCTATTCTTAGAGGATGCAAGAGGAGGAAAACTAACTTCGCCATGTCATGGATCGATTATCGTAAGGCGTACGATGTGATCCCGATCCCACATTCTTGTATAATGGAATGCTTGAACCTATTTGGTATTGCATCGAATGTTGAGCGATCGCTTGGAAAAAGTATGGCGAAGTGGAGGACGGAACTGACAACATATGGAAGAAGTCTAGCAACACTAGAAATCCGGAGAGGCATCTTCCACGGGGACTGCCTATCCTCACTGCCCTTTGCACAGAGCATGATACCACTAACCCCGATTCTGAGGAAAGCAAATGCTGGGCATGTATTCAAGTCACCAACAAAAAGTGCACCACTTGTTATTCATGGATGACCTCAAACCTTATGGTAAAGATGAATTCCAAGTCAGTTCCCTCTTTGTTGCGGTGTATACCTTCAGTGTTGATATCATAAAGGAGTTCGAATTGAGAAAGTGTGATGTGCTAGTCTTGAGGAGAGGCAAAATGTATGGATGGGCTAGCGATACCGCCAGAGCAGGTTGTAAAGTAGTTAGAAGAAACAGGCTATAAGTACTTGGGGATATTAGAAATGGATAAATTGATGAATGAAGAAATTATAGAAAAATTAAGGGGGAGTACTTGTGCAGACTGAGACTGATCCTTAAGTCGAAATTAAACGGATGGAATAAGATTGAAGCTATCCAAACCTGGGTGATGTCATTCTTTAGATATGGAGCAGAGGTAATCGCATGGAGAGTAGATGAACTAAATAGCTTATACAGAAAGACAAGGAAGTTGCTGACTAGATAATCCTCCTAAGAAGTGACACAGACACACTGTATGTACCAAGGAAAAAGAGGGGGAAGAGGACTGGTTGGATGCGAACACCGCATTAGAGCAGAGAAAACAACATAGCATGGTATGTAAAACAAAATGCCACAGAACCGCCATTATTTGAAATAAGACCGTCCAGCGTGTGTAGGATGAAAGATTGCAAAGATCAAGCACTGTACAAGCACTTGAGAATGAATGAAACTGAAAAGAGGTGGATGAAGAAAAGAATGCGAGGACAATTTCACAGGGATGTTGAAGATAAGATAGACAGAGAAAAACGATAGCTATATATGACTACAAGTGATTTAAAACCGGAAACGGAAGCTCGGATCTGTGCTGCTGCAAAGAAAATAAAATTAATTGCAAAGACATAAGCACATGAAAAATTAGCTAGCAGATGGGAACAGAAACTTCTGCATGGCAAATATGTGGCCCGTAGCAAACAAGCTGATGTCGACCAGAAACACACGCACCAATGGTTACGAAGCTCAGGGTTAAAAACAGAGTGAAGGTTTCATAATAGCTGCTCAAGACCAAAGCTTATTAACCCGGAACTACCTAGCCAATGTGATAAAAATGGATCTGACCCAAAATGCCGATTCTGTAACGATGAGATTGAAACTATAGACCACCTAATCTCAGGGTGTAGAGTCTTAGCATCTGTAGAATATAAAGCAAGATATGACAGAGTCGGCCACTATTTACACTGGACAATATGTCGGATTTATAAAATCAAAACCGCTGACAAATGGTAAAAACCCCATCCTGAATCTGTGACTGTGGGAGAAAATGTGTCGATTCTATGGGACTTCCCCGTACATACCGACAACATTATAAAAGCTAATAAACTGGATATTATTATAAAATATCAGACAAAAAGGTGTGTTTATTAATTGACATGCGTATTCCTTGCGATCAAAATATAGCGGCGAAAGAATTTGACAAGATCAGTAAATATAAAGACTTGCTAATAGAAATTGAAAAAAATGTGCCATCTCAAGGTACCAGTGATTGTAGGATCTATAGGAATGATAAAAAAAGGTACTGAAAATGATACCAGGCTTACCATCCCTACAGGATGTGCAAAAAATCGTTTTAACTGGAACGACTCATGTACTGAGAAGAGCATTATCGCTGTGAAAACAACAAATTTCCAGAAATGTAGATTATAAATTATTACGTGAAAAGGATATATTAGATTTATAAAATAGACTAGCAGTATCGTCCAGTGTTTCTCGGGTTTGTTTCGAACCTTTAGAATTGGAATTTTGGAAAAGTAAAAATTTTGCATTATGTAGCTTGATATTCTCTTTAAGTGAACATTTTCTGATTGAAATACACCGAAAAATGACGACACAGCAGTCAAAAAATCGTAAAAAAGTAGGGATTTTCATAGAAAAAAGCACCGTTTTGATGTAAATAATTTTTGGTGTTAACATTGTCCGATTTGAATTTTATCTTCTATGGAAGGAGGAGCAAGCCTTCTATCATACTCTCAATTTTGGTCAGTTTGCGCCGCAAGGTCTCGGAGGAGATAGTGTTAGTTGAAGGCTACCAAACCTGCCATACACAGACAACTTCAGCTTTATATATATACTAGCTTAAGGTGACCCGCGCGTAGAGCGGGTAAGAGTGTGGTTGTTACTTTCTGTTGCTTCTTTTCTGTTTTTTATCACAACATTCTCCCTCTTTGTTTCTCTCTCCTTTCTCTCTCACTTTCCCACTCTCTTACACTTCCGTTCTCTCGGACTCTCCCTCGCTTTCTCTTACTCTCTATCTTTCTCTATCTATCTCTCTCTCATTAATAAACAACAAAAGATCTTGATTAAGTTGAGAAAAATATTTTGAAAGATCAATCATAAATATCAGGCAGACAACAAAACACTAACATTTAAAAGGGACAGACGAACTTACGAGCTGAATAAAAAATTTTAAAATATTGGAAACCAGAGTTTGAAGGGATACAAGCTGAGGATTGTAGACTCACCATGGCTGGCATTTCTTAACGACGGACAGCAACATAGTGGCAGCTTAACGGCTGGCGTAAAATTTTGAACTTGATGTTAAAGAAAATTCCTAAACACCAAGTTTTGAAGTGATTCTTTCTCACCACAGTAGACTCACCATGGCAAGCATTCAAAACTTTTTCATCATGGACGGTAACACATTGAAGAAGATTTAAAGGCTGGCGCAAATTTTTTAGCTTGATGTAACAGAGAATTCCTAAACACCCGCTCGTGTAAATTTTAATCCCCTTCCAGCCCCATTTAGTTCCCTTTTCACATTTTGGTTAATATAACCCGATTTCATTCGGGTCTACTCGGGCCACATTTTATAAGATGAGGAATTTTGTCCTAGAGGTCACGCCTTTCATTTGAGGAAATAAATAGTTGCCATGCAAACTCGCCAGCACTTTTATCATAGGTGTGCATATTTTGAGAAATAACAGTCAAAACTCTGACTCTAAATTTAAATATCGATATTATCCTCATTTATAAATTTATATAATTCGTCACTATATTCACTGCGGTGTTTATTTTGACCATATCATGCTT
Organism: Octopus sinensis; assembly: GCF_006345805.1. NCBI lineage: Eukaryota > Metazoa > Mollusca > Cephalopoda > Octopoda > Octopodidae > Octopus > Octopus sinensis. The sequence continues at coordinate 39,411,871 of NC_043000.1, forward strand.
ATGAGGTGTTTGACGGGCAATTTAACTGGCCTTGTACATACGTGCATATATATGTATGTATGGACGTTCGTATATGTAAGTATAACGTTTGTTCTGCATATATATTTGTATTTATGTCCCTATCTGATATATTCAACTGACGAGGCAAAGCTTATTTAAAGAAAAGCTAGAAATCCAGGATCTTGAATTATTCAGTAATATTTTTTGCTAGTCTATTTTGTCCCTCTATTTTATCTCACGGTACGATATGAACATTTAACGTGGTTTTTAGAGTCAGGGTTTTGACTGCTATTTCAGCATGGTGGTGTCTCTCAGACACCCTTATTCTTAGTTGTAAAAAAATTATTACCTTTGTATAGTATTTTTCCCATGCTGGCCACTTGATAATATTGCTATTTAAATATCGATATTATCCTTATTTATAAATTTATATATATATATATTATATATATATATATATATATATATATATATATATATATACACGTTTAAATATTTGTTGTGCAAGATTTTTTATGTGAAGTCGTGTGTTGAAACAGATATTGTTATATTTCGGAATGGTCATATTGCCAGTTTAGCCAATAAAAACACACGCACTATATATTTGGTGTTATTTTGCTTCAGTGATATTTATTTTTTACATTAATCTTAATCTTATTTCGGCCAAAGTTCTTTCGTCACACTCCTGTGACCGCATCAGTGGTCCTTTGTTTTCTTCTCACTTACTTGTGTCTCTCCTTACTAACCGTCAGCCATTTTGTATTTCTATTGTATGTCTTCATTTGCGCATGCTTATATCTCTATGTGCGTCTATGTTTATTTAGTGTTTGGGGGGGGGGCATGTCTGTAATATTTGTATCTTCTGGTTATATACATTCTTGTAATTTGTATTTTGTTTTTGTTGTTGTTGCTTTTGTTCTAATTTTTTTCATGTATTTACATCCACCCATTATTATCATTACATATGCTTGTATGTATGTATGTATAACAACAATATTAGTAATAATAATAATAAATCTATCGAGAAAAAAAAAAAAAAAAAAAAAAAAGAATATACATATACATATATATATATATATACATACACATACATACATATATATATATATATACTATATACACCACATATATACACATATACATATACATATATATACACATATACATACACATAGATATTCATTTCTATTTCTTTAATTACCTGTGTATTTATTATGTTTGCAGGATCCACTATTGTCATATGTTGTGGTGTGCGCTATTGCTCCATTCTAGTTTTCTATTCAGGCTAGGTTTATTTTCTATTATATGTGTAGCTTCTGTAATTTGTCTAATTGTTGCATCTGTTCTATGTGTGGACAATATCTTAATCTCTATGTTATTGATTGATCCCCCGTGTTCTTGTTCGGCGTGTTGGTACAGAATCGATGAGCTTTTACCTTCCTCGATTAGATTTATTATTATTATTATTACTAATATTGTTGTTATACATACATACATACAAGCATATGTAATGATAATAATGGGTGGATGTAAACACATGAACAAAATTAGAACAAAAGCAACAACAACAAAAACAAAATACAAATTACAAGAATGTATATAACCAGAAGATACAAATATTACAGACATGCCCCCCCCAAACACTAAATAAACATAGACGCACATAGAGATATAAGCATGCGCAAATGAAGACATACAATAGAAATACAAAATGGCTGACGGTTAGTAAGGAGAGACACAAGTAAGTGAGAAGAAAACAAAGGACCACTGATGCGGTCACAGGAGTGTGACGAAAGAACTTTGGCCGAAATAAGATTAAGATTAATGTAAAAATAAAACTGAAGCAAAATAACACCAAATATATAGTGCGTGTGTTTTTATTGGCTAAACTGGCAATATGACCATTCCGAATATAACAATATATATATATATATACATATATACGCATTAAATATATATATGTACATATATACGCATTATATATATATGTGTGTATGTGTACGCATTATAAATACAGATGTATACAAATTATATATATATATGTATGTATATATATAATATATATACATATATATATATATATATATCAATACAGATATATACACTTTGTATATATACATTATATATACATATTTATAGAGAGAACACACACACATATATAAATTAACCCAATAAATATCTGACTTATAATATTTGTTCGCATGGTTGTGTGGTGGATGTAGCGATAACAATTCTCTCTATGAATGCAGACAGACGTAGAGAGAGAGAGGATGTGGCAGAAAGAGTGACAGCGCTGGCGAAAGCGGCGGAGGAAAGATCGTAGATGTTGTCAAACGACGTTATAGAGAGAACGTGAAAGGAAGGGAGGAAAGAGAGAGAGAGAGTCGGAGGAAGACAGGCAGATAAGAGAATGAGAGAAGATTTGTCAAAGTGCGGGTTTTTGGCCCTAGTAACGACACCTTTTAAGATAGGGATTTCTAACTTAACCCACTCACATCCTCACCTCATTGTACATATCTCTGTAAATGTTGGAGTCAATCCGACGGGATCTAGTGCCTTTTAACCCGTTCCAATGCCAAAAACCAGACAAACAAACAAACTTTCTCATTTCAGAATTATAAATATTGATACATATAATATAACAGTACAAAAGTCATTAGAACTTTGATCACTATTACGGGAGTATAATACTAGGACATAATAAAATTAGATACTAGTCATAAGGTAAGATTTTAAAAATGATATAGAGTTCTATTCAGATACAAAAATTGAATATTTTCATCTTTAAGCTAATAAATGAATATAATTTGTATAAAAATATTAAAAATATAAGTGTAAATATACCACGAGATATATAAAAATTAAAAAGTGTAAATAATATAAAACTGCAAAAAAATACTAATATACGAGAATAATTTATTAAGGTAACTAATATATCGAAATTTATAACGGTATAGAGATATAAAATATAAAAATATAACAAGATTATTATCATTCATAAAAAATAAAAATAAAAGATATTAAATAAACATAAGACATTTGATATAAATAAATTACTACATTTAGCCTTTAATATAAATAAGGTACTACTTAATGATTTATCCATTTGCGAAGATAAAGACTTTCTATTGCCATATATAATATTTAAGTAAGTTGACTTAGCGTTAATTAACTCCCCACGGACCAATTAACAGAAGCAACTTCCTAAGAACACAAACCTAGACGATTGGTGCAGCTCCTTCTATTGTTAGAAGTATGGTAACTGGGTCACTTATGGCAAATTATTCCTATCCCTACTATACAATCTATTGGTCCCTAGGCTTGTTTTATTTCTGACCAGATCTACACTACTCTGAATAGTAGCAGAATCAATGTAAATATGTAAATATTTATAACTGTGGCAAAGCAGTCGAATTCTCCTTTATGCTTTAAGCTCATGGATTCATGGGATGAAAACTGCTTTTTGCAATGATGTAATATTTTCATTAATGAATTACAGTTGTTGGAAACGGCCGTAATGGACTGACACCTGTGCCTCCTGATATATATATATATACCGGAGTAAACACATAAATGTGAAACAAGGTGGAAAAAGATTACTCAAATACTAGAGATAGAGTAATATGCTTTATTTAAAAGCAGCAGAAATTCAACAAAACCTGTTACTCGGAGTTTCACGTTCCCGTTCGTCGGACAGTTTTGTTAACTTTTTTAAATAAAGATATATATTATATATATATATATATATATATATAATATATATAATATTATATATATATATATATATATATATATATATAATATATTCACAATTTAAAAATAGGATAAAATCTTCATAAGAATTTATCAAGTAGTTAGCGTGAAAAACCTCATAAGAGAAAAAAAACCATCAATTTTTTCTTTTAAATTTATTTATCTATATTGTATAGAGGGCACTATTACACATAGATGCCTCACGCTAGTAGGGACTCTTAAAGTCAAAACTACTAAAATAAATAAAGACATCGTACCGAAACAATTCTCGAAGCAGGCCATTTAAAAACAGAATTTAGCCACATATCATACTGTGATTTCGTAATCAGTGCAATAATATGCACTCTTTACTCTTCAATGTGTGCATAATTCAAGATATATAATGAATAAACAAAAACAACATACCAAGAAAACAGCTTGATACGATGTGTTTATTTATTTTAGTAGTTTATCAATATATAGATATGTGTGTTGGTGTGTGTGTGCGGGTGGGGGTCTGTCTGTCTGTATGTATAGCTCCGCGATCAGTCCATCTGCTTGGCATCTTGAGCAAGTGTCTTATGCTACAAGACAAGCAAAGCTTTGCGAGTAGATTTGTTATATGGAAACTGAAAGAAGCACATCGTGTAAAAGCCAACACACACACACGCACACACATGTATGTATGTATATAAGTATTTATGTATGTATAATGGAATCGCATGCAGCCATCCCACAGAAAACTCCCAACTCCTAAAATCTGTTTTCTGATTGGTTAAAAATAATCACTTGAAACCCTTCTAATATTTTTCCTAAATGAGAAATATTTACACGAAATTTCAAAATTTCACATTTAGAAGAGATTTGAGACAAACATCTGTCATTCGACAGATAGAGAGAAAGAAAACAATGTTTCATTGCCTTACATTTCCTTGGTAACATTTTATTGTAGTAAATGGTAATAGACACTTGGCCATTACAATGTATTCGGTGTTTGTGCTTTTGATTTCAATTTTCGGTTTCACTGTAAAAGATGTTACAAACGCATTCATTAAATATGGAAAGAGTTAATTCCCTTTATGCGTTATATCTAATTTCCTTTCGTTTCTTTTCAGTCATTAGATTGCGGCCGTACTGCGACACTACCTAGAGCACTTTTAATCCGACTAATTGAAGCCACTCCTTGTGTGCCTTTTAAGGCTGGTACCTATTTTATCGGTTTCTTAGGCCGAACCACGAAGGTAACAGCGGCGGGAAGATATCAACAACAGTGCTCAAGCGGTGGTGGGGGACAAACATACCGACAGAAACATACACACACATACATACATACATACATACATACATACATACATACATACATACATACATACATACATACATATATATATGTGTGTGTGTGTGTGTGTGTGTGTGAAATGGAACAAAATAAACAAAACCAACCGAAAATAATCAACCTGTCAAAGAAAATCTTGAGTTTTACACAAACCAATATCCTAGGAAGAGGTTTAAAATTTACCCCTACCCCCTGCAGATCGAACCCAAATGAAATTAAGGACAATACTATGGATTTCTGCCGAAAATTACGCCTCACAGAAGCACTTCACAACTACACCAGCGAAGATGACTCAATATTGAAAAACAAAAGTGAATACCGGCCTACAAAAGGCAGAAATAAAGCACTTGATGTTTTTTGTGAACACATAAACTGTTTTCCTTACAATACCCTACCAAAACAACAAATTAAATCCAACCTTAATTTAAATGAATGGAAAGACCTTGTCGAGCTAAAAAATGACATAAACCTCACCATTAAAGAAGCCGACAAAGGAAGTGCGGTAGTAGTGATGGATAAGAGTACTACAAAAATCTAATACTTTCCATGTTGAAAATTAATACTTACTATGAGAAATTAATACAATACAACCCACAGAAAACACTGGAAAACTTATCCTCCTTGCTCCAAACTCATGGAAAGGATCTCACTAAACTTGAAATAGACTATTTATCCAATTTTAAATACAGTCCTAGTCTATTCTACGGATTACCCAAAATACATAAAAATCCACACATTTGTGAAGCCTGCAAAGTCTCTACAGGCCTATGCATTAATTTCCCTCCCCTACTGACATCAAACTGAGACCCATTATAGCTGGCCCTTCTTGTGAAACCCACCGTTTGAGCAACTTCCTCGACATATTACTCAAACCTTTTTTAAAATATGTGAAAAGCTTTATCAGGGATGACCTAGACATGCTGAACCACCCACGAAGACAGTAAAGGAAGGACCCTGCTGGTATCGATGTGGTGAATCTGTACACCAATATCCCACACGACTATGGTATAGAAGCAATCCCATTCTGGCTAGAAAAATACCCAGAAGAGATCCAAGGACGCATTAACCACAGTTTTATAATTGAAGCACTCAAATTCATCTTGCTGAACAATTATTTCATGATCGATACAACTTACTATCGACAAAATTGTGCAATTGCAATGGGAACCAGAGCTGCTCCAGTGATTGCAAACCTTGTAATGGGCTAGCTAGAACTTAAGTTATACCAATTATCACTAGAAAAATATAGCGCCTCTTTTAATTGCTATTTAAAGGAGAACTGGGATAGATATTTGGATGATTGCTTCATACTTTGGAAAGACAAACTCCTTGATTTCAAAATAATGCTTAACAACATACATAGCAATATACAATTCACTATGGAACACAACAGTAAACAACTCCCTTTTCTAGACATCTTAATTAAAATAGTTAACAACCACATAGAAACAGACATCTTTTATTAACCCACAGATTCTAAACAATACTTATTATTTAACTCTTGCCACTCCAAACACATAATATTGATATACCTTTTAATCTAGCGAAAAGAACTTGTACCATAGTTACGGATACATACACTCGTGAACAATCACTCCTGGAACTTAGATCAACACTAACTAAAAGACATTACAAAATCTCATTAATAAATGAAGGCATTAAAAGAGCTAAAGAAATAAATATACAAATATTAAGGCAAGCCAGCCGAAATACTAAACCAGATTTAAAATACTCCCGTACATTTCCACACATAACCCTAGAAACAGCGAAGCCTTCAACATTATCACCCAAAATCTTCCCATCGTCACAGCAGACAAAACAATGAACGAAATGTTAAGCTCATACAAAATTATAAAAAGCAAAAAGCAACCGAAGTCACTGAAAAACATATTGACTAGTGCAAGACTATATCCACTAACAACAGAGCCAAAAGAGAAAAAATGTGGTCGTCCTATCTGTGGAAGGTTCAGAATTTCACTTCAAACAAGAAGAAATATTTAAGACCAAATCAAATTTTACCTGCGCCTCGGAAAATCTAATCTATGTCATGACATGCTTAGGATGTGGTAACCACTATATTGGACAAACAGGAATATCACACTGTCGAAGAACCACCATCCACAAAGAGCAAATCCTCCACCCACAATACAGACAGTTACAGGCTAGTGAACACATAGAAAGGTGTGCCAGGAATCTTAATCTTAATTTCCAAATCTTCCCCTTCTATCAATGTTCACAGAACACCAGAATGCAACAAAGGTTGAATAAAGAGGCAATTTTCATCAATAAAAATCTTCCCCAACTAAATATGAACACACAACTTAATACAGAACACCACTAGCCCTTCAATTAACACCACTAACCCCTATACACTCCCTACGCCATTCACATTACAATTCTATATCTAACACAACTGCATTAAACCCAGAACTACTTACCTCCCTTACAAATAATCTTTTTACTCAGGAACTATTAGACCTGACACCGTTCATTAGCCAGTGTTTATTCAAAGCAATGACCAAACCATGGTATGCTTTGCTTTCTGACTTTTTAATCATCTCATAATAATGACTGTTATGACTTTTGTTACTACGTCAGTCCATCTAAATGTATATATCTGTGTTACCTTTCATAAAAAGCCTTTTCTTTCTTTTATTTACAATGTGCATTTTCATTGATTTTTCTTATTTTCCCCTTACATTTCCACGTGTATATATTTTCTTTTAGCAACATATTTCTACTATATATATATACATATAAATTAGAAAAAAAAACACCTTTTATCAATACAATAATGAAGAAATTAAATTATACGATTTTTAAAAATTAATTTTTCTAAATGGTATAATTTCATTTTTTCATTATTGAATTAATAAAAGGCGTTTTTTTTCTAATTTATATATATGTATTTTATATTGTGAAATTTGATTTAGTATTTCTAAATTGAATTTTCCCTGTAAGTTTGGAATAATATTCCCTCATATTATATATATATATATATATATGTGTGTGTGTGTGTGTGTGTGTGTGTGTGTGTGTGTGTGTATACATATATACATATAAATATACATACATACATAATATATATATACTAGCATTAAAGGCCCGTCGTTGCCGGGTGATAGTGCTAGTGCATGTATATATGTGTATATATATGTGTACATATATATATACATCTACACATAAAATACAAAATACAAAGTTATATCTTGATATCGCTAGTGATAACAATACTCAAAATATATAACAGACTGGAATTGTTAGCCCGTCTCTTGTAATTTCGATCAATTGTATCTTGTCCTCCCTCTTGTATAGAAGTGTGGCTACAATCCAGCCTACCTGTACTTTTGGGAGGCGGCATTTTAAATTTTTCCTGCACATCCTACGTCCCAGATATAAAGGTAAAAATAAAATATTTCCACTTTGCAAGTTCAAGTCGAGTACTCCCTTGCACGTGCCGTTGACTCGAACCTTGCTTCTATTGTGGCGAATATACCGCCTCTAGTTAGATATCTTTCATAGTCGCACCAAGACACTTTTTGAAGGTGCTTTCCTCCATGTGTTCAAATCTTTTTTCTCTACATTGTATAGTTTATAGACAATAGTCTCTTCTTTAATTTAATTTTTTATTATCCATCTGGACTATTCCATTTCTGCACTTAAATTTTATTTTTAATTTATTCCCATTCATGTGAAACCACTTATTCAAGTTCAAGTCATTGATGCAATTTTATACCAATTGCTATTTTTACTTTTGTTATGTTACGATTATATTATAATTTAGTTTGATTTTAATTATTACTTACTACATATAATTCAATGGTTGTTATTATTTTTATTGTTAAAGTAAAAGTATCTGACATAAAATAGAGAAATGGTTTTGTTTCACTTTTAACAAGTAATACTGAAATAGTGGAGAAGATATGATATTGCTATGCGCTCGCTCTAGGCAAGAAGTTGAACTTTTTTTGCCCATGAAACTACATGGACCCTAAGTAAGGCATGGGTAAAATTTGAATGAAATTGGTGGTATAGTTCTCATGTTTTAGGGAAACACACAGACAGACAGACACACATTCTCAGTTTTATATATATATAAATATATATATATATATAATATATATATATAATATAATATATATATATATATATATATATATATATATTATATATATATATATACAATATATACCATAAGAATCTCCACGACAGTAACACATTTTTACGTAGGCAAAGAGAAAAGCAATGAATGAACGCGACCCCGATTAGTCACATGCGCGTTTCGAGATTAGAGTGTTTAAATAGTTACTTCTCACTTCAGTGTAGCATTTCCAATTATAAAATTTAAAGTGCTAGGGTTAAAAATGCACACAATCGAGCGTCATCGCGTAACAGATATCCAACCAACACTTCCAATATTTACACAGCCAAATGTGAATACACTATTCATCCCTTGTACCCCCATGTGCGTTACGACAATAGCACAGAAAACTGTAGTATTATATCATGGAGTAAATTTGACATTTCATGAAGAGGAATTTTTAACTCCTATTTCTAAATTCAATATGTGGTGAGGCAATCAGCTGACCGCTAATTATATGTATATACATACATACATACATATACATACATACATACATATATATGTATCTGTGATCCAGAAACACCGTGTTCGCTATTAACGGTAAGTGACTGAATTCGTGTATTTGCCACTCCGGTTTTGTGTATGTGAGCCGCAAGGGCCTTCGTTTTTGGAATCTCCACTTATAGAAATGGAAAAAACGGTCTTTGACTGCCATTTCTAATTCCTTCGGTATGAGGCGAAACAGCTTGCTGCTAGCCAACTTATTTCTCTTTAATATATACTGAACCTTACAAAGGTCTTGACAATTATTTTGTCGTATTTACATACCGAATTTACCGGTAAATAATTGTTGGTTACATGAAAACCACAGGAAAATTATTTACCATTTTTATTGTATTACCATGTGGATTCCTCATTCCATTACGATTACCCAGAAGGCGCGCATGGCAGAATTTGGAGGGAAAATTTATGTTCCCAGTCGTTACTTGGTTTTAACATCTGCGCACTTCCCCCCACTATCTGATGTCGCTGGGTCAGAAGTGAGGCTGGTGGCATTTGATAAAGCTAACGAATATAGCGCTGATGACGGAATTCAAACTCCCCTGTTTGTGATCCAGAACAACACCGTGTTCGCTATTAACGGTAAGTGACTGAATTCGTGTATTTGCCACTCCGGTTTTGTGTTGTGAGCCGCAAGGGCCTTCGTTTTTGGAATCTCCACTTATAGAAATAGAAAAAAACGGTCTTTGACTGCCATTTCTAATTCCTTCGGTATGAGGCGAAACAGCTTGCTGCTAGCCAACTTATTTCTTTACTATATACTGAACCTTACAAAGGTCTTGACAATTATTTTGTTCGTATTTACATACCGAAATTTACCGGTAAAATTGTTGGTTACATGAAAAACCACAGGAAAATTATTTACCATTTTTATTGTATATATAATATATATATATATATATATATATATATATATATATATATATATAATTAATAATAATAATATTAGGAATAACTCCAAACTTACAGGGATTAGATTTAGGATTATATTCCAATTTATAGTATAAATATATTATATTATATTATATTAAATTAGAGATAAAACCACTATTAGGCAAATCAAACAGTGAAAAACATAAGCCAATACATAAAATTAATTAAAAAATATAAAAGTTAAAATTTTAAAAATTATTTAAATAATTTAAACTTATAAATTTTAAATATATATACAAATATATATATATATATATGTGTGTATGTATGTATAGTTTTGCCCCAGCATGGCCACAGCTCATTAGCTGAAACTGGAAAAAAAAAATTAAAAATCAAAATCATATATTATTTTATTTATTAATTTTTTTTTAAATTTATTATATAAATATCAAAAGTATTAAAAGTTTAATAAAAGATAAAAAGTAAAACACTACGATCGTTTCATTAATTTAAATTCAATTAATAATTCTAATTATTGTTACAGTCAATCTTCAGGTTAATTGAAATATTTTAAAAATAATCAGAAATATTTAAACAATATTTTTAAGATATAAATAATATAATAATTTTACTTATAATAAACTCTATTATCAAACTAGAAACTTAAAACTTAACGATTATGATTATATCAAAATCGATTATATTGTTAAATATTAATTATAATTTTAAGGTAAGAAACCCACCTATAATCTAATATCGGTAATAGTCTATATCTAATTACATAAATATTTTTTTTTAAATGACTATTATATATAAAAATTATCAAGGAAAATATATAAATGTATATAAATATTATAATTAAGATCTAAAATAATCTCTATAAATAAATATATATGCACATATAATAAAGACCTAATAAATTAATTTTTCATATTTAAAGATGAAATAGCTAATTTCAAAAATACAAACAAACAAACTTAAACGAACTTTCGGAAATCTTATATTTGAAATACTTCTAGAAATAATCAATTCGTAGTTATATAGTATCGAATAAATACTATAAATACTATAAATATATTTATCGATGGGAATAAAACTAGCAAATATCAATTTAAAAAGACAATAACTAAGTTATGCTATTAAGTTAAACATGGCCTGGACCAATCTTTGGTCGAAACAAATCTATGTTTATTTAAGTTTATCTAATTTTAATTATAAGAAATTTAAAACTACAATTAATGCTATTAATAAATTGTTTACACATAAACCTAACTTTAGACAACTCGTATACTTGCTATCAAACAACATATCTATCGCTAAGTAATATCTTACGAATAAACTTAAATTTAATATCTAATAATTATATAGAAAATTACGATAATTAGATCATTACATAAACAACGATATTTACATAAGAAAAATATTATTACACCAAAGACCTATAAAATATTAAAATTTACAAATTAAAGATCTTAAATATAAATAAATATTTATCTTAGCGAGGTTTTGTAATGAACTAAAATTTTGAATCGGAAAACGTCTTTACAGCGTTTATAAGAATACTCGTGGAATTACGTTACTAGCAAAAAAAGAATAAATTGTTGAAGAATTCATTAAGCGTGAAGAACAAATACGCTTTATCAATGAAGATTGTGAATGAGAACATTTATCGTTTATCAATAAGTGTAAATAGAATGAAGTCACAAATAAAGAATAAAATCACTATATACTATAAGATTTATTAATAAAATAACTATGATAAATAATACTTAATACAGAATAAATTAAATAATTTAAATGATTAAAAACCACTAATTATTA
>NC_043000.1:39429277-39436777 GCF_006345805.1 Octopus sinensis
CCCCTTTACCCCATTTCTACAATTAAAAAATCTTTAATGCTTCTAACCTTACAGCACTCAGAACAACTAGATCTTAGTCAGTCAGTGGACGGACTCTACTACCGCATATGTATCTATATATGTGTTTGTGCATGAGTGTGTCACTGTTGAAGTCGATCTTGCGAACGAAAAATTATGAAGGTGTGTTTATGAGTGACTGATTGAGGGTGTGTGGGTGTGTTTGCATGTGTGTGTGACTGCGTTTATCAGTATTCAGTCGCAAAGAATAACAAATTAAACAATATAAATTTGAAATGGACATTGCCAAACAAGGAATTTCAGTTTTTTTGAGACTAAAACCCATTTATTTTATTTTTATTATTACTTTTTTATTGCAATTTCAGGTGAAATTTGTGTATTGTTTATATATTTTTATATATTTACAAACCTATGTTTTGTAATTTTTAAAATATTTTTAATTCTATTAAAATTTAATTTGCTTAAATTTAATTTTATAATTTTTATTGCTTAATTTATTTAATGAATAAATTTTATAAAAAATTCTTCTAATTCAATTCAACTTATAATCATATTCCACCCTTAGTTTTATTTGTTTTTAATCTACCCACATAGATTTTATGTTGCTGTAACCTCGTATACCCGTCCCGTGTCTCTGTATTGTATCTAATCTCACTGAAAGTCTCTCACCTTTCCTGTCATGATATTGGCACGTATGAGGAAAGAATTCGGTGGGAGACAATTGGGTGATTATTACAGCAGAGACCACCAGAAGCATATTTCTAGAAAATTTCATTCGGATTGCAATTGTGCAGAAAGAGAATCCGTGGCACACAATTGTGTAGATATGCCATTATGGTTCAGGAGGTCACTTCAGAGACTGTGAACGTGGAACTTGAGATTCACATCCATCTTGTCTGCTGAGTTTTGGATTATGATCGAAACAAAGATGTGTTAAGTAAAAGGATTTCAATTTAGCTTTAGAGAATATTCCAGAGATTTAACATTACATATCATGTAATAGAATAGTGCATGTGTGTGTTTGTAAAAATACTAGCAGAAGTACCCGGCGTTGCCTGGGTTAAAGAGAATAAGGAAATTTAAAACGCCGTCTAGGTTACGCACGTCTCAATTGATAGTAGCTGAGATACCAACTCCCTACATTTATAACTTCTTGAACCATACCCGCATAGAACATAGACGTTAAGTGAATGTTAAAAAAAATTCAACTCATATATGTATTTAAAGTAAATACACGTAATTCAAAAACACGTTTCATCTAGCGTATTTCGCAAACAAAAAACAGGTACAGATTACAAAAAATGAAAGACCGATTTTAGTGATTCATTTGACAGAGGTAACAGAGAGCCAATCGGATTATAAATCTGACCTTGGATCTTGAAATTTTGCATGAATCCTGGCTCAGTTAGATTTCTTGTGGCTCCAAATGATGTCCTCTGTAGTGCATCGTTGTATTGTCTAATTTAGTTTTGGAATCTTGGTTAGCTGGTTCTGGAGTTTCGGGCATTGCAGGGTGTTTACCCTTTCCACCATTGCAGCACAGTACAGGTGTCTCTCCAGGCCACTTCCTTGCTTTATAATGTATGCACTCAGTTGTCGGTGCACCAATGGAAACTATTGTGTCTTCTGCATAATAAACTTCCGGATCATAATTCAAAGCTGCTTCATAGAAGTTGATTCTCTGAGTTGTTGCAACTGCTCTTCGATCTGCAGTGAAGGTCGTATTCCTTGTCAGCCATGCAAACCTCTGTTCATCAATTTGAGATGCTCTGAGCTTTTGTAGTGCACAGTCTGTTCGTTTATCGGTATGCTTCCTTTTCTGCAGCTGTCAACACTTTTTGGCAGTCTTTGACATTGTAGACAAATTTGACTCTTTCCTTCTAGGCATGGTTATATATGTATACAGAGATACACGTGTGCAGAAGATAGTAAACAATGAAAATAACTGGGTAACGGAAATTATATTTCTTAATACGACAGGCAGAAAGTAAATAAGAATTTGTTTCGGAAATAAAGAATTGTACGGGTTGAAGCAAAATTTGTCACTTAGTGAACCAAAGAGCCAGTAACGAAGGAATCAGAAAAAAAGCCGTTAACAACTGAAAACACAGATTTTAGTGAAATCTTAGTTACTTCTGTTAATAAATTATGAATTTACTTTTATCGGTAATTCCGTCAACAAGAAAAAAGCACAAAATGTTGCAAAAATAAATAAGGAATTTGTAGGCAAATTTAACGAAATTTACGGATTGAAGTGAAATTTATGAAGTTACTTTTGTCAGTAAATTATGTATGAAATTACTTCCATCAGTAATTATGAACATCTTTCTGTCAGTAATTTGTCGTTGTTGTTTGTAAAGAGTGATTGAAAACTTACATTAAAAAAATAGAGATTGAACTTAAAGTAAAAACAAGAGCGTCTGAAAAATGAAAATGAAAACAATAAAGAGTGAGTGAGATATAGAGAACGGGAGAGAGAGAGAAAGAGAGAGAAAGCTAGTTAGACAAATAAGATAGATATACATTGATATATAAAACATAGAGAGAAAGAGATAGATAGACAGATATAGAGATAGAGATGGATGGAGAGATATAGGGATAGAAATACGCGTGAAAAGCGAATACACACACATCTTTACTTTATATATTAGAGGAGATTGTGATAATTCTTGACCTATTGATGTAAGGGAGACAATCAATTTCTGTAATGTACTTTGGAAAGAGTCATCTCCCTTCACCACGTAATCCAAGGAAAGAGTATTTTCAGCCCCAAGAAATGAATCATTTTAAGAGCCTAAAACCATCTCTGGATCATAAAGTAACATATGTTCGCAGTTTGGAGAGAATCATTTGAAAAATACGATCGTTATAATCTTTTACACACACACAGACTGAACGAGATTTATATCACACACACACACACACACACACACACACACACACACACACACACACACACACACACACACACACACATACATACATATATGTATGTATGTTTGTATCTATGTCTATGTCTGTGTTTGTTAGTATGTGTGTGTCAATGAAGTTACTAAACTTAATTTAACTCAAGATGAAATTTTACAGTTTTATTAGGTTCAGAACAGCAGTTGCTGCAAAGCTTACATTTAAGCTTGCCTGCAAATAGTATTTACACCCGAAATTCATTACCACTCCCATTTTTCTTGTAGCTTTCTTTTCTCCGAGTATGACTCATATAAAATCGCGATCCATTTTATTGTGTGTCAGGTAAACTTCTTGAGTTGTCAAACTTGTAAGCCACACACAATGGCCGCATTTGTATAGGAAGGGTAATATTGAAACCGAGTTAAATGATCCTGATTTTCTCCATTCCTCTTACACAGCATTAAATTGCGAGTATTGAGTCATATTTCTTATTAAAAATTAGTCTGCATAGACTTAGAAGACTGGGTTCAAACCACATTGCTGTGGGTTCAATCCCACTGCGTGGCATTATGAGTGACTGTCATTTGCAACAGCGTCAGGCCGACCCAAGACTTCAAAAACTAGTGTTTTCCTTGCTAAACAACAACACTTTCTATGAGGTAATCACCAACTATAAACAACAAAAAAACACTCAAAAACCTCACCACCCTCATACTCCAACACGGTCAAGGGCTCACGGAAAAGAAATTTCAATTTTGCTTCTTTCTTTATGCCTCATTTATTTAATTTTAGTTCCACGAAATTGTGCACGTACCTTCTATGTTGGCCCCTGGTGGGTAATAAAGAAATCGGTATTTCGTCTGCCGCTACGGTCTGAGTTCAAATTCCGCCGAGGTCGACTTTGCCTTTCATCCTTTCGGGGTCGATTAAATAAGTACCAGTTACGCACTGGCGTCGATATAATCGACATAATCCATTTCTCTGTCCTTGTTTGTCCTCTCTGTGTTTAGCCCCTTGTGGGTAGTAAAGAAATAGGTATTTCGTCTGTCATTGAGTTCTGAGTTGAAATTCTGCCGAGGTCGACTTTGCCTTTCATCTTTTCGGGGTCGATAAATTAAGTACCAGTCACGCACTGGGGTCAATGTAATCGACTTCATCTCTTTGTCTGTCCTTGTTTGTCCCCTCTATGTTTATCTCCTTGTGGGCAATAAAGAAATAAGAAATAATGAATTATTTCTTATAATTATTTCTACGTACATACGCACATGGGCATAATCGTTCTGTGTTCGAATTCCGCCGAGGTCGACTTTGTCTTTCAGCCTTTCAGTGTCGATAAATTAAGTACCAGTTGCGTACTGAAAATTTTAGTCTCAGTGTATCTTTTCTTTTCCATCCTCCTGCATAACTTTACTTGGTACATGCTCACATCAGTTCTCTGTTACTTCATATTGGTATATGCGGCAAAAGAGCCATTGAAGAGACACACACACTTTATCGTGGCGGCGCTTGTATTCTTTTTCTGCAAGGCTCTCACATCCACTTACCGAGTGGGTCACATTTTCCACACTCTTTCCACAGAGTCTGCATTTCTGGGTGTCAAAAGTTTTATAGATGTTATACTTCACTGAATTGGTAGCGAGAGCCTGGACTTGTGCAGCAATGGTCAGGCTTTCGGTGGTACGCTTCAGTTCACCTTGCTCAAGCCATGCCCCCGATGCTGAATTATCCTTAACCCCTTGTGTATACCTTTCAAACACTCCATGCATTTTCATTTCAAGAAGGTCTTCATTTCTTTCTCCGCAGCTCCTTGGTTAAACTCTTCATTGCCCATCATTTCTTCTGCATTTACACCCATATCTTTCGCAGAATATTGCAGCAGGTCTTCATCACTATTTATCAAAAATTGGGCAAGTGTTCTCTTTTCACTCCTTATACAATGGTCTATACTAATTAGTCCTCTGCCACCATTCTTTCTTTTCATACAGAGTCTGTTGACGTTTGCTTTGGGGTATTATTATCATTATTATTATTATTATTATTATTATTATTATTATTACTATTACTATTATTATTATTATTATTATTATATTCTCTGCATCGCAGGTTTTGTTGTTGTTTCTGGAGTCTTGCATGTGTATTGGGTTTACTACATGCAGCCTGCGTTACCATGCCATCAGTTTTTTCAACTATCTAATACTTACCTGATTGTTATGGTTGTGCCAAGGATGCAAATCTTTTGTAACAGTTGTGTTCGTTACTCTATTCCAATTTCCTTTTTTTTCTTCTTGATGCCTTCTGATACTGTTCCCAAGGACCCAACAATAATTAGCAATATCTTCACCTTGTTCATTTTCCACAGCCGGGATAATCCGTACTTAAGTGTGTTGTGTCTATATTTTCGCCTTCTTTCTTGACTAATCGTGGGTCAAATGGGCATGCAACATCTACTATAAAGCATACGTGGTGCACCCTGTCCAACACCACTAGGTCCGGTCCGTTGTGCTCTAGCACCTGATCTTTTTGAATTGAGAAATTCCAGAGGATTTTGCTAGTCTCTGACACCGTCACTCTCTGCGGTTTGTGCTCATATCACGATTTGCTTTTCTGTAGCCCACCTCTTATCGCACACATTTCAATGTAGCACTTTCACTACCTGGTCATGTCGCTACAACTTTTAGTCGTTTTATGCCATCTTAGGGCATTCATTTGTGATATAGACAATGGTTTCATTCACTCTATTGCAGATGCTGCACAACGGAGACATTTACTCATTCCTAAGGTTGACCCTCCAGTTCGTGGACAAAGTTTGGTCTTGCGCTGCCAGTATAGTGCTCTCTGTCTCTTTCTTTTTAGGGTTCCTTACATCAGCCAATCCCATCTATTTTTCCCTGCAACTTCTGTTGTAGCTATATGGGATTGATGGTGTTGTCCCTTCTTGTGTAATTATTCTTCATATTCTTTTTGGACTTCTTCCATTGTTTTCCCTTATCTTCTCTGCTCTGAGTGCTCTCTCTTTCCTTTCTGCCTCCAGCAATGTTTCCTTACTTTGGGCTAGGTATCTCATTAAGCCCTCGAGTTCAATACGCACGCCGTCTTCCACACTTATCAGTTCCTTTTCTTCATTGCTGTGGGAACTGGTGCTTCGTAAAAATACTGGTAATTGTATCAATTAACAAGCACCTAGAACACTCCGTGGGGTGGTTGCAGTTAGGAATGGCATCCAGCCTTAGAAATCACGACAAAACAAATGATCGGGGCCTGGAGTAGATTTTCGGTGTCAAAATGTCGAACCCATGCCAGCAAGGAGGATGGACTTTAATCATTGATGATGAGCAGGATGACGACGTTGATTCTGGCAGAAACTGAATGAATGCCTTGAAGAGGTGCAGTCCTCAGAGCTATAATTCATATACAAAGGGTAAACACACGGAATGGTAGCGGCCGTATCCATGAACGAAAAAGAAGATAGGTGGATGAGGGAGAGGGGGAGGGAGAAGGGGAGGATGAAGAAGGAGGAGGGGAGAAGGAGGAGGAGGAGAAGGCGGATGGGGAGAAGGCGGATGGGGAGGGAAGAAGAAACTCGTTAGCGTTTATATTGAAAACTGTTTTTGCCATTCGCCAATTGTCTTGAAATATTCTGGTTGAAATCTCCCCTGGCACATTTCGTATCCAGAGCGTGGATCTCTTTCTTTCGTGACTTTATGTTCAGCAATGTCGGCAAACTATGGCCCTTTTTTATATTCGGGATCTCTAACCGAATTTTCAGCCAACCAAAGAGTTCCTGAAAAAATATCAATCAATATTATTCTTTGATTCGCTTCATCATTGATTGAAGCATTTTGTTCTTCTTTTTATTATGCCTAATAAAGACAAACAAAAGACGTAACACTTTCGTTACGTAAAACTACCCACATTACGAACGACTCAGCTACGAAAATGAAACTGTCAATTTTTAAATAAAAACATTTATATTCTTTTCTTTTACTCTTGTTTTTCTCTACCAATTGACTGCTACCATGCTGGAGCGCCGCCTTAAAGAGCTTTAGTCGAGGAATCGACCCCCAGGACTTACTCTTTTGAAGCCTAGTACTAATTCTATCCATCCCTTTTGCCAAATCGCAAAGTTGCGGTACGTAAACACACCGACATCGGTTGTCAAGCAATGGCGGGGTACAAACACAGACACAAAGGACACACACACACACACATATATAATATATATATATATAATATATATATATATATATATATTTATTTATTTATCAAAAGAAAAAACAGGATGCAAAGGATTTTGCGGTACATATGTTTCTGGCTTTATTGAGCAATTTATATCAATGCATAATTGATATAGCATGTAGGTCAACAGCCTTCTTCAGCCGCGTACAATTACCACACCAAAGACATGTATTACATTATAGCAGGTTTGAGAGGAAGTTTGGGAAAAAAACGAGTTACATTGGGAAGGCAAATCCTCATAGTCGTATATAGCATAGCGAGACACCAAAACAAAACGTCCATACCGTTTTTTCAGTCGATAAGGAATGAGATGGGTTGAATGTTGAGAGAAAGGGGGAG
>NC_043000.1:39441777-39461777 GCF_006345805.1 Octopus sinensis
TGAGGGAGAACCTACCTTTTACAACAGAGGAAGAAAATACGCTACAATGGTTGTCCATTTTAAAAAACGAAAATGAAGCGAGAAGGAATGCTACGAAAATTTTGAAATCTGAAAGATGGACATTATTACCAAGTTACTGCGGAAAGAGGGCAGTAAGAATAAGAATCGGTAGGATTTCGCCGGAGCTTAATATGGAAAGGATTCTAGCGGCAGTGGTTTTCAACTGCAAGGAAAGCGTTGAGGTGTTGAAGGTGGAAAGGTCAACAGAAGTAAAGTGGTGGGGATATGCGGTGCAGGTTCTAGTACATATAACCGTGCCAGACCTGTACAACATCCCGGAGGAGTTGGTGTTCCCTGATGAGTCACGTCTTAGAGTCGTGGTGGAGGGGAGACCCCAGTGTGTTACAAATGCAAAATAAGAGGCCACATGAAGGATGTGTCCGCTGGGAGAAGTGCAGGAGAAAACGATAGCACTGGAGGCTTTAACGAAGGAGTGGAAAGATACGTGTGTGGAGGAGGAAATCATCACTACAGATAATGTGGAAAGTGGTGAAGAGTTGGAGAAAGAAAATAGAAAAAGAACGCGGGTGGAATCACCACCCAAAGAACAAAAAAAAAAAGAAGAAAAAATCGAAAAACAATATTACTGACGAGAGGAAAGACCGAACGTGCGAAGGGAGTGATGCAGAAGCAAAAGCAAGTGAACCAGCAAAATTAACAGCAGAGGAAGAATGGGACAGAAAAATGGAAGAGCAGTTGAAAGTTTGTAAGAGAGGAGGAAGACCCAAAGGAAAGAAACACAGAGTGGTAATGTTATATTTCAAGGACAAAAATACGGAAAAGATGTTGGCAGGTAGGAAAGGTTTAATTAGAGTAAAGTTGAACCCAGAAACATATGATGACCAGTGGAAGGCGGTAATTGTGGAGAGAGAGACATTGGAGAAAATGAGATATGATAATAGTGTATGTGAATGGTTATATGTACGTTATGACACTTTGCCAGCTATTGTGGATCAGGAGAGGTTGATAGAACGACCAGTATAGCAGAACTGTGTTTTAAATGAAGCTGCGAGTTTTGGGGGGCTCGTAATCCGTTCCATCTAATCCATTATAAATATTCATTTCACTTCATATTTTTCAATTTTTTTATTATACGTACCTCGTGTCCTGATTGTAATGTCCCCTCTTAATTCGGGCCTTAGTGCCTATAATAAAGATAAATCCAATCGAAAACCGGTTTTTTTAAAATTTTTCCTCGGAGTATATCAAATATTTTTCTGTTGCTGCAAATCGTTGTGTGAGTTCGTTTCTGTTTGTCTACTTTGTTGTGTTACCCGTATAATAATTGTTGACCTGTTTTTGACCCAGTAACTTTCGCCCTTCGGGGTAGAAAATTTATGTGTGTTTTTTTTTGTGTGTGAACTCTTAACCTGTATAGGTTATTTTTGAAAAAATTCCCTTGTCATTTGTGACAAGTTTTGTGTTGTCTAATATGGAATTAGACTTAAGTTCAAAAAAAGACTTTCCCGAGATGGGAGAAGGTATAACAACTGTTAAACTAAAGGAAACACAGGCAAAACCCAGTTTTTCAGACGCCGTAGGTGGCGAAGTGGAAGAAATGGAGGTGTCAATGGAAAGACTATTTAAGTTCAGACCGCTTGTGCAAAAAAGTGGTGAAGAAACACGATTGGTACCGCCCCCTGAGACTATACAGGCAATACGGGAAAAAATGGTCACCTATAAGGTGTACAACATAAAAGAGAAGCGAATGACCGACATGAAAAACGAAGTGGTCGAAAAATGTATAGCACCAATATGGAGCAAAGTTCGTCATGTCAACCGAGGTGCAAGAAGCGCTACTATTGAAGCGCATTTTGAGACGGCGGAAGAAGCAAGGCAAATTTCGACGCAAACGTTGAAAAATGAGCATATTGGGGTGTAGAACAGCAAAAGTGACACTGGAAGATATACCAAGGGGCTACGACGTGATGTGGGCGGCAACAGCGGTCATTTTTGATGTTGAATCAAAATTGACAATTTTGAGTATGAAGAGGAAAATAGCAAAACACTGGAGAGGCCAGCAGCTGGAGATGATTATCCAGGCGGAATATGCGACGCTGGAAAGCCTACCAGACTGAGTCTTCGTGGGGGAGGGGCACTCCATACGAGTTTCGGTGGAAGGACGCAGGCCCAGATGTTTTAAGTGCGGGAAAAAGGGCTACGTTCGCTCCGTTTGCACAAAGAAAATAATACGGGCAACCCCCCCACACACACACAAAACGCTGTGAAGAACGCAGAGAGCAGCAAAGTGGAGAACAAAGTAACGACTGGCGAAAGCAAGGAAGGAAAAAAAACAGTCGAACTCCAAAAAGGAGGAAGAATAGAACGGAATGCAAAATAAGAAAGGAAAGGAGGAGGAAATTAATGCAACAAAAACAAATATACAAGAAGAGATGGAATTCACGAACGTGTCGAACAAAAGAAAAAAATCCATCACCCCTGACTCCCCACCCGTAACAAAAAAAAAAAAACAACGCAGACGAACAAATTAAAAATATTCTCCAATCCCACCCCGGCGGTACTACATTTATAGGCCAGCACTTTAACAAACCCCACCCCGCAACTGTAAAAGGGCTTAAACCCAATGAAAAATGTATAGCATACACCACAAGGAACGAGAGAGTAGTAACATATGTGAAAGCAAATACGCAGATCAAGTGCTACAAAGCGACCGAGAGGGATGCGGAGTGGCGATATGCAAGTGTCAGCGAAGAAGAATGGAAAAGAAACGTCGTCCAAGAACACGTAAAAGCCGGCTTCATTAAGGATGTCACCCAGGAGATGATGGCTGGTAAATTACACGTCAGCCCGGAAGCCACACCAACCCAGAGCCCGGTGGCAACGCCGGTGAAACGCCCAGCAGCTACGGCGAGTGGGGGGGAGGGAGACAGGCAGAAGGAATCTCTCGCAACCGTGAGTAAATAATTTTCTTTTTTTCGATGATTAAGTTAGGTTGTATAAATGTGCGTGGAATGGGGTCGAAATGGAAACAGGCTTGTTTTCTGGACGACCTCATTTCACATAGAATCGATGTAGCTATTGTTACCGAGTCCAAGATGAAAGGACCCCAAGAGTTCTCACCACTTCTCAATGGTTATGCGAAATTTATTTCTCCTAGCCGGGAGGGAGGTGCAGGCGTGACAGTTCTTTTCAGGAAGAACTTGGACTTACAGGTAAGTACTGTCTTTCTGGACCCAGAAGATAGGCTGGTTGTCTTAGATGTGACTCACGTGAGTAAGCAGTCCTTCAGGTTGGTGGCTGTCTACGCTCCTAATGGACGTGGGCAGACCGGTTTTTATCGGGAACTGGAGCACTTTCTAGTGACGTCCAAAACGGTAGTCTTGGTAGGGGATTTCAACACCATTCTCGATGCGTGGGTGGATGGTGTAGGCTCGAGCGATAGGAAGGGGAATCCTGGCCTCAAGGCTCTACTAGCGAGCTTTAATCTAGTAGACCGTTTTCGACTGGATGAGCCGAACGTTCCACAGTGGACGTGGAGTAATAACGACGGCTCATGCAGATCGTACATAGATAGAGTATTTGTTAAGGAACGAGATAGGAATAGTGTTAGCTGTCCACAATTCTCTGTGGTGCCTTACACGGATCACAAACTTGTGACGTGTGAGGTACAGGTAGATAAATGCCATAGACAAGGTCCCGGGTACTGGAAAATGAACAAGTCTATTTTGACTTGTGAAGCTTTCTGTACCCGGATTAAGGAATTAATACAGAGGGCATTATGTGGCACCATCATTAATAATAAATGGTGGCTCGCCCTCAAAAGAGCCATCCGTTTGGAGTCCATTAGATTTAGCAAACAGCTAAGTTTAGATAGGACTAGAATAGAGGGCGAATTAGTTAAGAACTTAGACGAGGCTATGGAATCTGGCTGTGTATCCGGAGTGTTGGCAGCGAGAGCGGTATTGTATCGTCACCTCAACGCCAAACACGAGGGGTGTAGAGTCAGAGCTAAGTTACGTGCAGGAAAACGAGAAGGTATTAACGTTGCCGGATGGGCCCGTCGTGAAGAGAGTCAGAAGGGCAAAAAGTCCTGTATTATGTCCTTAACTGACGATCAGGACCGCAAGATCTATGAACAGGAGGAGATGCAGAAGGTCCTTCACCAGCATTTCGCACGGCGGTTTGGGGACGGTGGTCCGCTCGAGCGTGGTGAGACCTTAAAGGACTTCCTAGCTGGTAGGCCTCGGCTCTCGGCAGGTGAGGCGGAGTGCTGTGAAGGATCGATCTCTCCCGCGGAGAGTTATGGCCGAGTGCGCCGGGGAAAAGTCGCCGGGGTTGGATGGTCTGCCCTATGAATTTTATTGTGGTATGCCGGACTTGTTCGGGGACATACTGGCAAGCGTCTATGCAAACTGGCAACAGAATGGGAGGATTCCTAGCTCTGTGAGTCGGGGAGTTGTGACGCTGGTCCAGAAAGACCCGAGCAAGGGGGACAGTATTAGTAATTATAGGCCCATAACTCTACTTAATGTAAAGTTTAAGATTTTGGCCAAGGTGTTAGCAAAAAGGTTGACGGCTGTCGTGGAGAAACTTGTCGGGAAGGCACAAACATGTGCAATCCCAGGCAGGTCGATCCAGGATAATCTTCACCTTCTCCGCTACACTATAGATACGGTCGGGAAATTAGACGGCAAAGGAGGGGCATTGGTCCATTTAGACCAAAGTAAAGCGTTCGATAGGGTAGACCATCGGTACTTGGCGGCGGTCCTCGGGGCTGCTGTGCTGGGCCTTGGCTTTTGCGGGTGGATCTCAGCTATGTACAGCGGCATCAAGTCCACAGTCCAGATAAACGGTTACCTAACGGAGCCGTTTTCGATCAAGCGTTCAGTTCGTCAAGGGTGCCCCTTGTCCCCGCTCCTGTATGTTTTGGCTCTTGAACCATTGCTGCGGAAGCTGGAGAAGCTGGGAGGCAACCCTAGTGAAATCGGATGCGGTAAGTCTGTTTCTGCCTATACGGATGACGTCACCCTCATCGTGTCCAACGGAACACAGCTACCTCGGGTAGCAGGTGCTCTCCAAAGATACGAAGCCGTGGCAGGGGGAAAAGTTAACAGGGACAAGTCCATCGGTTTGCGCCTCGGCACCTGGAGGAACAAGCCGATACCGTCCAGTGTTGTTGGACACTGGACGGATGGTCCTGTTAAATTGCTCGGAGTTTGGTTTGGTCCAGACTCCCAGACGGAGAAGAATTGGAGCGAGGTAACGAGCAAGGTGGATGCCATAGTATGGAAGTGGTCCGGAAGGCATCTTTCCTTGAAAGGAAGGGCGGAGGTGGCACAGATGTTTATAGCCTCTGTCGTCACCTACCGCCTGACCGTCGTGCCTTGCCCCGATTCGTGGTTAGACAAGTTGGAACGACTCCTTTTGCGCTTTTTGTGGAAAGAAGGAAAGCCACTTGTGAGACGCTCCGTGTGTTGCCAGGAACCGCTAAAGTGTGGACTGGGGATGCCTTGGCTAATGATGCGCAAGCATGCGTTGAGGCTGAGACACCTCTGGTGTTACCTGGAGGATGATAAGGTGTGGAGTTCGCTGACAGAGGAATTCTTCCCGCGACCGGCCTCTATGGAGGGATTTACACCCGGTCTCATTAAAGGACGTAACCTGACTTCATGGCAGGAGTGCCGACAGGCACTCTGGCTAATCCACAAGATGGGCAAGGCCGGCAGCGAGAATACCACCTCGGTGTTCTATAAAGGGCTGGTAGAGGGAAAAAATGACGACGTCCTAGGAAGGGCTCTGGGGTTCGATGAGGATCAACTCGCCAACCTGTTTAAGAAGACTTTCAGGTCGGGGTATTTGGATAATTACCAAAAATCCCTGACCTGGCAGTGCTATAGGAATGCATTACCTGTTCGCGAGAAGTTATCCCGGCACGGAATGTCAGTGCCACCGACGTGTCCAAGATGTTGGTTGGACGATGAAACCGTTCAACACGCTTTTGTACAATGTCGGGAGCTGTCAGGCTTGATAAGTTACGTTGAACACGTGTTGTCGCATCTGGGACGAGTACAGCTGTCGGCTGGATCTATGATTAAGATGATACCGCCAACTGGACTCTCAAAGGAAGGTAAGGCTTGTTTTTACTGTACAGTGGCAGTATTGAAAGAGTGTGTATGGAGAACTAGAATGGAAGGTCTAGTGAAAGGGTCCTTTATCTCTGGCCCCGGTTTGTTAAAATACTTCGGATATCATCTGAAGAGCAAGATGGGGTTGGAGAAGAGGAGCCTGCCACAGAAAGAGTATATGGAACGTTGTAAGGATGTGATGAGAAAGGTGCGTGAGAGTAACCCAGCTTAATCATCGAGGAAAGAAAAAATCAGCTGCTGGGATTTATAGGCTGCCGGGTTCAAAATTGAAACTGGTACCTCCCATCCCCTTTCACTGTACATAACTGTTTAAAATAAAGTAATAATAATAAAAAATAAAACATAGGCCCTAAAAGTTCTCGTGATAAAGGCAAAAGTAAGCCACGGTTTCGTTTCAAGGCAAAGTAAGCCAAGTTTTCGTTCAAGTTACATAAAATTTTATTTTCGTAATTTTTATAATTTCATTCGAACTCGCATAGCATTTTTGTAATTGTTTTGTCCTGTAATGTCCCAATTCTATAGATCACTTGATCATAATAAAGATAAATCCAATCGAAAACCGGTGATTACCGTACGTTGACGAGAGGCAAAAAAACCCTCGAAACTATAGTCCGTACGTATCACTTAGGTTTTCGAGAGGGGATGACCTCCCTTTGCGAATATCAGAAGGTCACAGAAAGTGTGTCTAAAGCCAGCTGGGGCTAAAAGCTTCAATTTATTAAATGTATTTC
The DNA here is from genome assembly GCF_006345805.1 of Octopus sinensis. Classification (NCBI taxonomy): domain Eukaryota; kingdom Metazoa; phylum Mollusca; class Cephalopoda; order Octopoda; family Octopodidae; genus Octopus; species Octopus sinensis. Next base: position 39,448,676 of record NC_043000.1, read on the forward strand.
ATAAATATATTATATTGATATTTATAATATTTATGTAAGTAATAATGAACTAATTAATTTATTTATTTATCATTTTATGTGTATATATTTATTGATAGAGTAAATTTTAGACTTTAATTACTATATTTGTTGATTATAATTTAGATACTTATTTTAAGATATTTTATAATTATTTGATGTGAACTTAACTCTAAAAATATGAATAGTGATTATGTTATTAAATAAGTTGTTAATTAGATATTGGACTATAACTGAGTTAAGGATATTCGAGAGTTTATTATGTTTTTTAAAGCCTTATTATATCTTCATAGATAAATACATATTTCTATCATTTTTTACCTTAAAAATAAATATTTAACATAATAAATGGGTTGTGTGAAATAGTCCTAATGTTTTAAGTTTCTAATTTAGAGAATGGAGTTTTTTTTATAAAAAAAGTTATTATTTTATTTAGTTCTTAATAAATATTGTTTAACTCTATTTGCTTATTTATTTAACAATTATCATTAATCTGAAGATTGACTATAATTTTAGTTCGAATTTATTTCAACTGAATTTAAACTTAATTGTAATTCGAATTTAATTATAGCCATGAAACGTACATAGTGTTTTAACTTACTATATTATATTTATCATTCTTTTTATACCTTTTGAAAAGAAAATACTATATATTATATATTATATATTATATTATTATATATTTATATTATATATATATATTATATTAATTATATTTATATTATTTGTTATTTATGTCTATCACTGTTTGAGTTGCATAATAGTGGTTTTATCTCTAATTCATATTTTATATATTTTTACTGTGAAATTTGATTTAATACTAAATTGAATTTTCCCCTGTAAGTTTGGAGCTATACTCCCTAATATTATTATTATATATATATGTATATTTGATACAATATTTCAGTAGCGTCTTCCGGAAACCCTTAATGCATGGTGATAATCGTGGAAAATGTGCCGTGGAAGGGTCCTGAAATTAAAAGAAAATATATATACATGGTGAATATTCGTTTCCTCCAAAAGTTAATTAATTATATTATAGCTGAGGCAAGTTGTGAAAGAAGGAGTCCGAGGAGGACATGGGATGAAATATTGAGGGTTGTTCAGAAAACACTGAGTCGAACGAAGGACATGACAGAAGATTCAATGCAAAGGAGATGCAAAGGCTGCAGAGGAGGAAAAAGCTTCTATGCTCTGCTGGATGTGCAATGTCAGTTGCACATCATGCAATATTAGTGCGACAGAGCACCGATGCATTGAGAGAGAAGTTGAGCAGAAGATGAATTTTATGCAGCGTGCAAAAGAGACGACTTCGCTAGTTTGGACATGCGATGCAGATGGATGAGGACAGTTGCATAAACAAGTGTTGATCACTTAAAATGGAGGTAAGTTGCTGAAGCGGGAGACCCAGGAAGATGTGGAACGTAGAAGTGAAGTTTGATCTCAAATATAGGAGAGAATTATCGGGCATAAGGGGAATTATATGAAGTGTGCAATGGAGAAGACTGCGCAGGTTTAGTAATGCTGTGTGGATGGATGAGGGCACTGGATTAAAGAAGTGCCGATCGTATAAAGTAGAGGGAATTTGCGGAAGGGAGACCAAAGAAGGCATTGGATGAAGTATTGAAGGTGGATCATTACAGATGTGACAGAGAATCGAAATATAGGATACATTTTTACTCAAGAAGACCCACAGTCATTAAGAGAATTGAGATCCTAAAACAAAAGTGCTACGTAAAAAGCATTAGTGTCGGTGATTTTGATATGTGAAAACCTCAGGTGCTGGTGCTATGTAAAAATCACTGGTGCCAGGGAGAAATCACTAGTGATGGTGCCACATAACAACAGACGTAGAGAAGTGGTTTACATGTTTATAACTGTCGTCGGTGTCATCTACGAGTATTATCCTCCATTGTGAGTTGATAGATGTGAAAACAGTCCGATCCTGGAATGGGATGTCCTTGAACAGAGGTGACAAGTAAGTTGTCCATTATATTGGTGGTGAGTCTGAGATGACGTCACTTACATCAAGTTTCTTACGTTGGATTAGTTCAAAAGAGTGCGGCTCCTTCGTCGCAGAAGGTGCACCAAGTTTGCCGGTTCAGAGCAATGTGTTCACATTGTGCCGGTTGAATGTTGCAGGAGTTGTGAAGATGCTTAAGACGGACCCTGAACATTTTCTGGGGTCCCCTGTATGGCCGAACACCAATTAACAGTGCTCTGAAGGAGGCCATTTTCGCTAAACGATTGTGAAGTATCCTGAACACCTGACCGACCCATCTTTGAAAACGGCGGTGGATGATGGCTTCAACACTGAAGATTTGTCATTGCTGGGGAATTTCTGTGTGGGGGACCTTATCTTTATAAGAAATGCCGAAATTCGTTGGAGACAATTGATGTGAAATGCCTCCCATTTCTTCACATGATGGCGGTGTAAGGTTCCGCATTCACAGCCATACATTAAAAGCTAAAAGCTAAGAGTAAAAGAAAAACGCACAGAGAAAAAGAGGGTAAAGCGAAGAGTGAGAGAGAAAGAGGGAGAGTTCTGTGTATTTATTCAATAAAATCGTGCATAAAGTATATAAAATGTATATATAATGAGATTTAACTTGTCACCGTCTTCCAATTTCCTTTACATTTCAATGATAAGATGAGCGACTGTCATTTGATACAGACAAAACACAGTTTTCAGAAATAACCCCCAAGAGGTAACCCCATGAAATTTTCATGGGTTTCGCTAGTTATTCTAAATCAGTCCTTCACTTTTCAAAGATTAGCAGATGTGCGATTATCTTTTGATACAGACAAAACAATGGCTATACTTTCAACTCTTTTGGATAAAGTTATAAGAAACAACCTAATAAGGTGTCAATTATTTCCCTGAAATGTTCACGTCCAATTATGCATTGCTAGAAATAACAGCCAAAACATCTCTTAGCTACGATAAAGCACTTATCTTATGACAGATAAGGGAGGCATGCACACTACAGCATCCGAGACATAGAGAGATTATCAGTGATTTCGCATCTGATTCAGGCTCGTCAGTGGCTCTTACCCGTTGCTCTAGTCTTAAGCTGGCTTCCCTTGTCTGTTTAAAAGGTTCACAGTAGTAATCTCACTCTGCTTTCATAAATGGTAATTTGAAAATAATAAATTTATAAGGTGGATTATCCGCAATTTAGAAGTGGAAGGCAGAACTATAGATGCCACTAAACTGAGTAAGGTTCTAGCTTACACCAGCATTGCTAGAAATAACAGTCAAAACAAATCTTGCCCATGATATAACTCTAATCTACCAATCTATCTATCTACATACGTACATACATACATACTAGACGCATATATATATACATATATATATGTGTGTATATATACACTCATTTATATATATGTACATATGTATTTTTACTTATATACATATATATTTATACATATATATATATATATATATATTAAATTTAAGACAAAACCACTATTATGCAAATCAATATATATATATATATATATATATATATATATATATTATATTAAATTTGAGACAAATCCACTATATGCAAATCAATATATATATTATTATATATATATATATATATATATTATATTAAATTAGAGACAAAACCACTATTATGCAAATCAATATATATGTATATATATGTATGTATATATATATATATAATATATATATATATATATATATATATATATATATATATATATATATGCGTGTGTCAACATCTCCATAATGCTGGAATCTCCTCAATAATGCCATTTAAATACAAATTTAAATTGATATTATATTTGTTCCGTAACTTCTTCACGTGGAACGATGCTTACTTATCCGAATCCACCCGCTCGTTACCACACTGACTCTGACCACGTTTACTAGAAATCTCTCCTTTGTACCGGAATATCTCACAGCAACCCTCCCTCGCCCTCCTCCTCTCCCAGTCGTGACACCCACATTGCTGAAAGTCATACACATCCATGGTTGCTTCCTTCTCCGTCTCCAACAAAATAAAAGTAATCGTGACCACGCCATTCTTGGTTCTCATTGCTTAGTTAATTAGTCACTAACAATATATAATAAATTAACTACCCTTTTGCTATTTGTCTACCTAAATTAATGCATTCTTTACCCATAACCATCTTTTCTATGTAACTTAACGAATTAGTGACGCATATCTTATTTGTGTACCTAAATTAACGAATTATCTACCCGTATCCTATCTCATTTAACGAATAACCAATCCTTCATCCTCTTTTGTCTACCTAACTTAAGAAATTAACTACCCATATTTTATCCGTTTACCTACCTTATTTACCTGCATTTGTATTAACATCGCTTTGTACTAATGCCGGTATACGGTACCCACCACCGTTGGTGGTGACAAGAATTATATATGTATTTGCTAATATAAGAATTATATATGAATTATATATGTGTATTTGCATATATCTTAACTAACACTGTTGTACTAATGAAGATACAACACTCATATCCAGTGGCTGTAACATGAATTATTGTGCATTATATACGAGGACAATTGTTACCACATGTTTATTGTCAAATGCTCATTACGACCATCTTTTTGATACAAATGTCTTCCTGGGGCTAAAAGCAACAGTATCACTGTCCTGTATAGGACCGCCACATTTAGTTGGCAAATATATTTTATGAATAAACGGATAGGGATAAATAAATAGACACACAAATACATAAATGGGTGAAAAATTCAAAATTTTAAATTGGGGAGAAAGGATTGAATTTGAGCTCCTTACTAAACTTCATTACATCAATTTTTTGAAAGACATTTTTATAAATTTGAAAGATTATAAATTGTTTATAAAAAGATTATAAATTGTTTTATAAAGATAATTTTCAAAAAATATACTTCCGAAATAGTTGGAAGAAATTTCATAAAGCTGGAATGATCAGAAGAAACATATTTGATACAATATTTCAGTAGCGTCTTCCGGAAACCCTTAATGTATGGTGATAATCGTGGAACATGTGCCGTGGAAGGGTCCTGAAATTAAAAGAAAATATATATACATGGTGAATATTCGTTTCCTCCAAAAGTTAATTAATTATATTATAGCTGAGGCAAGTTGTGAAAGAAGGAGTCCGAGGAGGACATGGGATGAAATATTGAGGGTTGTTCAGAAAACACTGAGTCGAACGAAGGACATGACAGAAGATTCAATGCAAAGGAGATGCAAAGGCTGCAGAGGAGGAAAAAGCTTCTATGCTCTGCTGGATGTGCAATGTCAGTTGCACATCATGCAATATTAGTGCGACAGAGCACCGATGCATTGAGAGAGAAGTTGAGCAGAAGATGAATTTTATGCAGCGTGCAAAGAGACGACTTCGCTGGTTTGGACATGCGATGCAGATGGATGAGGGAGTTGCATAAACAAGTGTTGATCACTTAAAATGGAGGTAAGTTGCTGAAGCGGGAGACCCAGGAAGATGTGGAACGTAGAAGTGAAGTTTGATCTCAAATATAGGAGAGAATTATCGGGCATAGGGGAATTATATGAAGTGTGCAATGGAGAAGACTGCGCAGGTTTAGTAATGCTGTGTGGATGAATGAGGGCACTGGATTAAAGAAGTGCCGATCGTATAAAGTAGAGGGAATTTGCGGAAGGGAGACCAAAGAAGGCATTGGATGAAGTATTGAAGGTGGATCATTACAGATGTGACAGAGAATCGAAATATAGGATACATTTTTACTAAGAAGACCCCAGTCATTAAGAGAATTGAGATCCTAAAACAAAAGTGCTACGTAAAAAGCATTAGTGTCGGTGATTTTGATATGTGAAAACCTCAGGTGCTGGTGCTACGTAAAAATCACTGGTGCCAGGGAGAAATCACTAGTGATGGTGCCACATAATAACAGACGTAGAGAAGTGGTTTACATGTTTATAACTGTCGTCGGTGTCATCTACGAGTATTATCCTCCATTTTGTGAGTTGATAGATGTGAAAACAGTCCGATCCTGGAATGGGATGTCCTTGAACAGAGGTGACAAAGTAAGTTGTCCATTATATTGGTGGTGAGTCTGAGATGACGTCACTTTACATCAAGTTTCTTACGTTGGATTAGTTCAAAAGAGTGCGGCTCCTTCGTCGCAGAAGGTGCACCAAGTTTGCCGGTTCAGAGCAATGTGTTCACATTGTGCCGGTTGAATGTTGCAGGAGTTGTGAAGATGCTTAAGACGGACCCTGAACATTTTCTGGGGTCCCCTGTATGGCCGAACACCAATTAACAGTGCTTTGAAGGAGGCCATTTTCGCTAAACGATTGTGAAGTATCCTGAACACCTGACCGACCCATCTTTGAAAACGGCGGTGGATGATGGCTTCAACACTGAAGATTTGTCATTGCTGGGGAATTTCTGTGTGGGGGACCTTATCTTTATAAGAAATGCAGAAATTCGTTGGAGACAATTGATGTGAAATGCCTCCCATTTCTTCACATGATGGCGGTGTAAGGTTCCGCATTCACAGCCATACATTAAAAGCTAAAAGCTAAGAGTAAAAGAAAAACGCACAGAGAAAAAGAGGGTAAGCGAAGAGTGAGAGAGAAAGAGGGAGAGTTCTGTGTATTTATTCAATAAAATCGTGCATAAAGTATATAAAATGTATATATAATGAGATTTACTTGTCACCGTCTTCCAATTTCCTTTACATTTCAATGATAAGATGAGCGACTGTCATTTGATACAGACAAAACACAGTTTTCAGAAATAACCCCAAGAGGTAACCCCATGAAATTTTCATGGTTTCGCTAGTTATTCTAAATCAGTCCTTCACTTTTCAAAGATTAGCAGATGTGCGATTATCTTTTGATACAGACAAAACATGGCTATACTTTCAACTCTTTTGGATAAAGTTATAAGAAACAACCTAATAAGTGTCAATTATTTCCCTGAAATGTTCACGTCCAATTATGCATTGCTAGAAATAACAGCCAAAACATCTCTTAGCTACGATAAAGCACTTATCTTATGACAGATAAGGGAGGCATGCATACTACAGCATCCGAGACATAGAGAGATCATCAGTGATTTCGCATCTGATTCAGGATCGTCAGTGGCTCTTACCCGTTGCTCTAGTCTTAAGCTGGCTTCCCTTGTCTGTTTAAAAGGTTCACAGTAGTAATCTCACTCTGCTTTCATAAATGGTAAATTTGAAAATAATAAATTTATAAGGTGGATTATCCGCAATTTAGAAGTGGAAGGCAGAACTATAGATGCCACTAAACTGAGTAAGGGTTCTAGCTTACACCAGCATTGCTAGAAATAACAGTCAAAACAAATCTTGCCCATGATATAACTCTAATCTACCAATCTATCTATCTACATACGTACATACATACATACATACAGACGCATATATATATACATATATATATATGTGTATATATACACTCATTTATATATATGTACATATGTATTTTTACTTATATACATATATATTTATACATATATATATATATATATATATTAAATTTAAGACAAAACCACTATTATGCAAATCAATATATATATATATATATATATATATATATATATATTATATTAAATTTGAGACAAATCCACTATATGCAAATCAATATATATATTATTATATATATATATATATATATATTATATTAAATTAGAGACAAAACCACTATTATGCAAATCAATATATATGTATATAATTATATATATATATATATATATATATCTGCATACATATATATATATATATTCGTATATATGATATATATACAAATAAATATGTGGAGACACATGGCCTAGTGGTTGGAGCAGCAGACTCGCGGTCGAGGGATCCCGAGTTCAAATCCCAGACCAGGCGATGTGTATGTTTATGAGTGAAAACACGTAAGCTCCACGCAGCTCCAGCAGAAGTTAATTGCGAACTTCTGCTGACTCTTTCGCCCCAAATTATCCTCCATCATTCCTCCTACATCAAGCAACCCTATATCTTATGTATATATTCATACTTGTACGACTGTATATCTATGTTATGTGTATGTATCTTTCAATTATTTATGAATGGTTTACCCTCCTGTGGATTGGAATGCGTTTCTATTATCGCAAACCCTGAAATCTTAAGATGGGCAAGTGTCTTTTACTGTGGCCTGCGGCCGATCAAACATTATGAGTGGACTTTCAGTTTCTGATTACCAAGTCCACTCATAATGTTTGATCGGCCGCAGGCTACAGTAAAAGACATTTGCCTATCTTAAGATTTCAGGCTTTGCGATAATAGAAACGCATTCCAATCCACAGGAGGGTAAACCATTCATAAATAATTGAGAGATATATACACATAACATAGATATACAGTCGTACAAGTACGAATATATACATAAGATATAGGGCTGTCCACAATACTTTGTTAATTCTTTCTGTCCATTTTCCTCGCATACAACCTTGTACTAACAGACCTATAATTAAATTAGTTTGTAGTCCAATTAGCATCTATTTCTAGCGTACAAGTGTTGCCAATTAAGCGCCCTTTATTATAATTCTATTTTTATAAATGCAGTTCAATATATGTGTGAGTGTGTGTGGTGTGAGTGTGTGTGGTGTGAGTGTGTGTATGTGTATTTAATCAAAGGGTATTATATTATATATGGTAGTATGATTATGTGTGTTTGCATCCCTTGTGTGTGTGCGTATGTGTATATGTGTGCGTGTGTGTATGTGTGTGTGCGTATCTATCTTTCCTTTTTCGGTGCTGTTTGTGCTACTTTGTCTAAAAATCTCTAAAATTAACTTCGTTACGGTCTGTCTAAACCGTAGAACGTTTTAATTCCTCTAAGCAAATGAAACGCCCGAAATCTACAATAAATAACACTAGCCGGAAAAACAATGGCGAAACAGCCATGGGGTCTGGGCAGCTCTTCACTTGACCAGCTTCTGCCACTCAATTTAGTGCATGCCAGCAAATCTTTGTATTAAAGACATTTTTAAACCTGACGTAAAATATTGAATGCGATTCATGTTGCCTGGCATGAAGATGGGTTTTAAATGACTCCTACCTTCAATTGAAGCAGCAATGTTTTCATTCGGCTGTGATTCTATCTCTCTTTCTGAAAATAGATAAGACAGAGACAGTCATTTAACAAAATAAATAAATGAGTAACATTTAATCGATATATATATATATACAAACCTTTCTACCGGAAGCACAAGGGCTCAAAATTTCGGGGAAGAGATACGTGCGTAACTGGTACTTAATTTATCGGCCCCGAAAAGATGTAAGGAAAAGTTGACTTAGGCGGAATTTGAACTCATCAATATATATAATAAAGGTTACAATACAATGAATATGTTTTTACTATAAATTATATGCAATTTGAACCAAGTTTAAGAAGCTTAATGCGAAATTCAAAATTGATAAATTTCCATTTGTTTAACGCACGGGGACGTTACAGAATTAGAGTCAAGGCTCGTTTCAACTCGACTCAACATTTTATTGCGACAAGCACATTTAGTGCTTGATCATTGATATTTTTGTATTTAATTCAAAGAATTTTTCTTGAACTGTAACCAACATCAAAATTGCCAAAAGTGTTACACAAAGGACAATAAGCAATTAAATGGCAAGATATCAAAAGACCCTTTTTTCTAAAACCTTCCTTCTAATTATAAGGTTTCCAAATGAGCAGACACCATGGAATTTGCATAAACATTGATAGTCTAATATAAAAGTTTCCATGTAAAGATATTATATTATTATTATTATTATTATTATCAATATTGTTGTTGTTGTTGTTGTTGTTGTTGTTGTTGTTGTTGTTGTTGTTGTTGTTGTTGTTGTTGTTGTTGTTGTTGTTGTTGTTGTTGTTGCTGCTGCTGCTGCTGCTGCTGCTGCTGCTGCTGCTGTTTTTGTTGTGTGTTGTCATTGCATAACTTCCAAAGCTGGAGATGTACTACGGTGCTAGCTGTCCACTACCAGTGAACTAAGGTAACACCTCTAATTTTTCGCGACCACCATCCGGAGTATTCGAGTGCTTCCAAGCAGTACTGTTTTCTGCAAGTGCTCTACACTTATTGCAGCCCCTATTTGTTCCATGTACTTCTCAAGATTTATACTCCCTGTTCGCAGGGCTCTAACAATTATTTTTACTACTAGCACCTTGTTCATCGACCACAACTGCTTAACCTCCCAAGCTAACCTGTCATATCTACTGATTTTTCTTTCTTCATTGTTGTCAGCTGGGCTTGCTATATCTATGATCCAGCATCATTTGCTTTCTTTCTCAATTAAAATTATGTCTGGCTACCCACTCTCTATGTCATGGACGCACTGAATAATAAAATCCCATAGGTTCTTTGCATTATCATTTTCGATAATGCGTTCGGGTTTATGTTCGTACCACTTTTTTGCTCTGTCAAGCACATGCTTTTTTGCAAAGTGTCCAGCGGTCATTCCTTTGTAGAATCTCTTCTGATCTACACTGAATATCCTTTTCCGTTGGTGGACCTTCAGTCTTTGATTATATCTTACGATCTTTGCTTTCTCTGCAACGTAACGCCGTGTCAGTTCCTCCATTACCAGTTTCATGCCATTTCTCTAAATATCATACCTCCTGTTCAGTGCCATGTATTTTTCTTCGCTAATAAACTCCCCGTTCTCGTTCCCGACCAAACCAGAAATGTCCTTCTAGAGCATACCTAACCCCGCCTGTATTCTTCTTTTCCACCATAAATAATTTCTTTTGTCAATCTCATTATATTTCTTTTTCTTGATATCACCACCCACATTTTTAGATACAACAATATTTTTATTATCATTATTCAGTAGATTTATTTTTATAGCGTGCTTTCACTTCACTACCGAGCGCAGCTCTGTGTGCCTTAGGTATGTGCTGTGATTTGATGTGATGCTCTGATGGTTATTGTATGGAAAGTGTTCTGCGTAGGATGTGTGCAGTGCCTAGTAGTGCAATTTTCTATATGTTATATGTGTTTGTAAGTCCTGGTGTTTTTGTTATGTATTTGTCTGAATATTTTTTTATCATGCCTAATGCACCTACTATGATAGGAATTGTTTCTGTTTTCAGATTCCACATTCTGGTTACCTCTATTTCCAGGTCTTTGTTTATTATTATTATTATTATTATTATTATTATTATTATGTTTTTTCCTTCTTTCTTCAAATTTTCTTCCGTTTCTCGTCGAATGTTTTCCATACACCTTGGGCAGAGAAGCTCATTGTATGCATTCCAGATTACACGCGCAAATTCACAGATAAAATATGTATTTTAATGGTTTACCCTCCTGTGGATCGGAATGCGTTTCTTATTATCGCAAACCCTGAAATCTAAGATGGGCAAGTGTCTTTTACTGTGGCCTGCGGCCGATCAAACATTATGAGTGGACTTTCAGTTTCTGTTTACCAAGTCCACTCATAATGTTTGATCGGCCGCAGGCTACAGTAAAAGACATTTGCCTTTCTTAAGATTTCAGGGTTTGCGATAATAGAAATGCATTCCAATCCACAGGAGGGTAAACCAATCATAAATAATTGAGAGATATATACACATAACATAGATATAGTCGTACAAGTACGAATATATACATAAGATATAGGGCTGTCTACAATACTTTAATTCTTTCTGTCCATTTTCCTCGCATACAACCTTGTACTAACAGACGTATAATTGAATTAGTTTGTAGTCCAATTAGCATCTATTTCTAGCGTACAAGTGTTGCCAAATCAGCGCCCTTTATTATTGTATTTTTATATAATGCAGTTCAATATATATGTGTGAGTGTGTGTATGTGTATTTAATCAAAGGGTATTTTATTATATATTGTAGTATGATTATGTGTGTTTGCACCCCTTGTGTGTGTGCGTATGCATATATGTGTGCGTGTGTGTATGTGTATATGTGTGCGTGTGTGCATATGTGTGTGCGTATCTATTTTTCCTTTTTCGGAGCTGTTTGTGCTATTTTCTCTAAAAATCTCTAAAATAATAATAATATTAACAATAACCATCAGAGCATCACATCAAACCACAGCACATAACCAAGGCACACAGAGCAGCGCTCGGTAGTGAAGTGAAAGCACGCTATAAAAATAAAACTACTGAATAATAATAATAATAATAATAATAATAATAATAATAATAATAATAATATATAACAAGTATAAATATAACAAGTAACTGCAGAATATGTGGAGATGGACAAGAAACAATAAATCATATTATCTCTGCCACTCTGCCATCAATTTAACGCATGCCAGCAAATCTTTGTATTAAAGATATTTTTAAACCTGACGTAAAATATTGAATGCGATTTGTTGCCTGGCATGAAGATGGGTTTTAAATGACTCCTACCTTCAATTGAAGCAGGAATGTTTTCATTCGGCTGTGACTCTCTCTCTCTTTCTGAAAATAGATAAGACAGAGACAGTCATTTAACAAAATTAATAAATGAGTAACATTTCATCGACATATATATATATACAAACCTTTCTACCGGAAGCACAAGGGCTCAAAATTTCGGGGAAGAGTTACGTGCGTAACTGGTACTTTATTTATCGGCCCCGAAAAGATGAAAGGGAAAGGTGACTTAGGCGGAATTTGAACTCATCAATATATATAATTACGGTTACAATACAATGAATATTTTTTTACTATAAATTATATGCAATTTGAACCAAGTTTAAGAAGCTTAATGCGAAATTCAAAATTGATAAATTTCCATTTGTTTAACGCACGGGGAGGTTACAGAATTAGAGTCAAGGCTCGTTTCAACTCGATTCAACATTTTATTGCGACAAGCCCATTTAGTGCTTGATCATTGATATTTTTGTATTTAATTCAAAGAACTTCTCATGAATTGTAAGCAACATCAAAATTGCCAAAGAGTTACACAAAGGACAATAAGCAATACCTTATTAAATGGCAAGATATCAAAAGACCCTTTTTCTAAAACCTTCCTTCTAATTATAAGGTTTCCAAATGAGCAGACACCATGGAATTTGCATAGACCTTGATAGTCTTATATAAAAGTTTCCATGTAAAGATATTATATTATTATTATCAATGTT
>NC_043000.1:39466777-39509277 GCF_006345805.1 Octopus sinensis
TGGTTTACCCTCCTGTGGATTGGAATGCGTTTCTATTATCGCAAACCCTGAAATCTTAAGATGGGCAAGTGTCTTTTACTGTGGCCTGCGGCCGATCAAACATTATGAGTGGACTTTCAGTTTCTGTTTACCAAGTCCACTCATAATGTTTGATCGGCCGCAGGCTACAGTAAAAGACATTTGCCTTTCTTAAGATTTCAGGGTTTGCGATAATAGAAATGCATTCCAATCCACAGGAGGGTAACCCAATCATAAATAATTGAGAGATATAACACATAACATAGATATAGTCGTACAAGTACGAATATATACATAAGATATAGGGCTGTCTACAACTTTAATTCTTTCTGTCCATTTTCCTCGCATACAACCTTGTACTAACAGACGTATAATTGAATTAGTTTGTAGTCCAATTAGCATCTATTTCTAGCGTACAAGTGTTGCCAAATCAGCGCCCTTTATTATAATTGTATTTTTATAAATGCAGTTCAATATATATGTGTGAGTGTGTGTATGTGTATTTAATCAAAGGGTATTTTATTATATATTGTAGTATGATTATGTGTGTTTGCACCCCTTGTGTGTGTGCGTATGTGTATATGTGTGCGTGTGTGTATGTGTATATGTGTGCGTGTGTGCATATGTGTGTGCGTATCTATTTTTCCTTTTTCGGAGCTGTTTGTGCTATTTTCTCTAAAAATCTCTAAAATAATAATAATATTAACAATAACCATCAGAGCATCACATCAAACCACAGCACATAACCAAGGCACACAGAGCAGCGCTCGGTAGTGAAGTGAAAGCACGCTATAAAAATAAAACTACTGAATAATAATAATAATAATAATAATAATAATAATAATATTATAACAAGTATAAATATAACAAGTAACTGCAGAATATGTGGAGATGGACAAGAAACAATAATCATATTATCTCTGCCACTCAATTTAACGCATGCCAGCAAATCTTTGTATTAAAGATATTTTTAAACCTGACGTAAAATATTGAATGCGATTCATGTTGCCTGGCATGAAGATGGGTTTTAAATGACTCCTACCTTCAATTGAAGCAGGAATGTTTTCATTCGGCTGTGACTCTCTCTCTCTTTCTGAAAATAGATAAGACAGAGACAGTCATTTAAAAAAATTAATAAATGAGTAACATTTCATCGACATATATATATATACAAACCTTTCTACCGGAAGCACAAGGGCTCAAAATTTCGGGGAAGAGTTACGTGCGTAACTGGTACTTTATTTATCGGCCCCGAAAAGATGAAAGGGAAAGGTGACTTAGGCGGAATTTGAACTCATCAATATATATAATTACGGTTACAATACAATGAATATTTTTTTACTATAAATTATATGCAATTTGAACCAAGTTTAAGAAGCTTAATGCGAAATTCAAAATTGATAAATTTCCATTTGTTTAACGCACGGGGAGGTTACAGAATTAGAGTCAAGGCTCGTTTCAACTCGATTCAACATTTTATTGCGACAAGCACATTTAGTGCTTGATCATTGATATTTTTGTATTTAATTCAAAGAACTTCTCATGAATTGTAAGCAACATCAAAATTGCCAAAAGAGTTACACAAAGGACAATAAGCAATACCTTATTAAATGGCAAGATATCAAAAGACCCTTTTTCTAAAACCTTCCTTCTAATTATAAGGTTTCCAAATGAGCAGACACCATGGAATTTGCATAGACCTTGATAGTCTTATATAAAAGTTTCCATGTAAAGATATTATATCATTATTATTATTATTATCAATATTATTGTTGTTGTTGTTGTTGTTGTTGTTGTTGTTGTTGTTGTTGTTGTTGTTGTTGTTGTTGTTGTTGTTGTTGTTGTTGTTGTTGTTGTTGTTGTTGTTGTTGTTGTTGTTGTTGTTGTTGTTGTTGTTGTTGCTGCTGCTGCTGCTGCTGCTGCTGTTTTTGTTGTGTGTTGTCATTGCATAACTTCCAAAGCTGGAGATATACTACGGTGCTAGCTGTCCACTACCAGTGAACTAAGGTAACACCTCTAATTTTTCGAGCACCATCCGGAGTATTCGAGTGCTTCCAAGCAGTACTGTTTTCTGCAAGTGCTCTACACTTAGTGCAGCCCCTATTTGTTCCATGTACTTCTCAAGATTTATACTCCCTGTTCGCAGGGCTCTAACAATTATTTTTACTACTAGCACCTTGTTCATCGACCACAACTGCTTAACCTCCCAAGCTAACCTGTCATATCTACTGATTTTTCTTTCTTCATTGTTGTCAGCTGGGCTTGCTATATCTATGATCCAGCATCATTTGCTTTCTTTCTCAATTAAAATTATGTCTGGCTACCCACTCTCTATGTCATGGACGCACTGAATAATAAAATCCCATAGGTTCTTTGCATTATCATTTTCGATAATGCGTTCGGGTTTATGTTCGTACCACTTTTTTTCTCTGTCAAGCACATGCTTTTTTGCAAAGTGTCCAGCGGTCATTCCTTTGTAGAATCTCTTCTGATCTACAACTGAATATCCTTTTCCGTTGGTGGACCTTCAGTCTTTGATTATATCTTACGATCTTTGCTTTCTCTGCAACGTAACGCCGTGTCAGTTCCTCCATTACCAGTTTCAGGCCATTTCTCTAAATATCATACCTCCTGTTCAGTGCCATGTATTTTTCTTCGCTAATAAACTCCCCGTTCTCGTTCCCGACCAAACCAGAAATGTCCTTCTAGAGCATACCTAACCCCGCCTGTATTCTTCTTTTCCACCATAAATAATTTCTTTTGTCAATCTCATTATAATTCTTTTTCTTGATATCACCACCCATATTTTTAGATACAACAATATTTTTATTATCATTATTCAGTAGATTTATTTTTATAGCGTGCTTTCACTTCACTACCGAGCGCAGCTCTGTGTGCCTTAGGTATGTGCTGTGATTTGATGTGATGCTCTGATGGTTATTGTATGGAAAGTGTTCTGCGTAGGATGTGTGCAGTGCCTAGTAGTGCAATTTTCTATATGTTATATGTGTTTGTAAGTCCCGGTGTTTTTGTTATGTATTTGTCTGAATATTTTTTTATCATGCCTAATGCACCTACTATGATAGGAATTGTTTCTGTTTTCAGATTCCACATTCTGGTTACCTCTATTTCCAGGTCTTTGTTATTATTATTATTATTATTATTATTATTATTATTATGTTTTTTCCTTCTTTCTTTCTTCAAATTTTCTTCCGTTTCTCGTCGAATGTTTTCCATACACTTGGGCAGAGAAGCTCATTGTATGCATTCCCAGATTACACGCGCAAATTCACAGATAAAATATGTATTAAATGGTTTACCCTCCTGTGGATTGGAATGCGTTTCTATTATCCGCAACCCTGAAATCTTAAGATGGGCAAGTGTCTTTTACTGTGGCCTGCGGCCGATCAAACATTATGAGTGGACTTTCAGTTTCTGTTTACCAAGTCCACTCATAATGTTTGATCGGCCGCAGGCTACAGTAAAAGACATTTGCCTTTCTTAAGATTTCAGGGTTTGCGATAATAGAAATGCATTCCAATCCACAGGAGGGTAAACCAATCATAAATAATTGAGAGATATATACACATAACATAGATATAGTCGTACAAGTACGAATATATACATAAGATATAGGGCTGTCTACAATACTTTGTTAATTCTTTCTGTCCATTTTCCTCGCATACAACCTTGTACTAACAGACGTATAATTGAATTAGTTTGTAGTCCAATTAGCATCTATTTCTAGCGTACAAGTGTTGCCAAATCAGCGTCCTTTATTATAATTCTATTTTTATAAATGCAGTCTAATATATATGTGTGAGTGTGTGTATGTGTATTTAATCAAAGGGTATTTTATTATATATTGTAGTATGATTATGTGTGTTTGCATCCCTTGTGTGTGTGCGTATGTGTATATGTGTGCGTGTGTGTATGTGTATATGTGTGCGTGTGTGCATATGTGTGTGCGTATCTATTTTTCCTTTTTCGGAGCTGTTTGTGCTATTTTGTCTAAAAATCTCTAAAATAATAATAATATTAACAATAACCATCAGAGCATCACATCAAACCACAGCACATAACCAAGGCACACAGAGCAGCGCTCGGTAGTGAAGTGAAAGCACGCTATAAAAATAAAACTACTGAATAATAATAATAATAATAATAATAATAATAATATTATAACAAGTATAAATATAACAAGTAACTGCAGAATATGTGGAGATGGACAAGAAACAATAAATCATATTATCTCTGCCACTCAATTTAACGCATGCCAGCAAATCTTTGTATTAAAGATATTTAAAAACCTGACGTAAAATATTGAATGCGATTCATGTTGCCTGGCATGAAGATGGGGTTTAAATGACTCCTACCTTCAATTGAAGCAGGAATGTTTTCATTCGGCTGTGACTCTCTCTCTCTTTCTGAAAATAGATAAGACAGAGACAGTCATTTAACAAAATTAATAAATGAGTAACATTTCATCGACATATATATATATACAAACCTTTCTACCGGAAGCACAAGGGCTCAAAATTTCGGGGAAGAGTTACGTGCGTAACTGGTACTTTATTTATCGGCCCCGAAAAGATGAAAGGGAAAGGTGACTTAGGCGGAATTTGAACTCATCAATATATATAATTAAGGTTACAATACAATGAATATTTTTTTACTATAAATTATATGCAATTTGAACCAAGTTAAGAAGCTTAATGCGAAATTCAAAATTGATAAATTTCCATTTGTTTAACGCACGGGGACGTTACAGAATTAGAGTCAAGGCTCGTTTCAACTCGATTCAACATTTTATTGCGACAAGCACATTTAGTGCTTGACCATTGATATTTTTGTATTTAATTCAAGACTTCCTCATGAATTGTAAGCAACATCAAAATTGCCAAAGAGTTACACAAAGGACAATAAGCAATACCTTATTAAATGGCAAGATATCAAAAGACCCTTTTTAAAACCTTCCTTCTAATTATAAGGTTTCCAAATGAGCGACACCATGGAATTTGCATAGACCTTGATAGTCTTATATAAAAGTTTCCATGTAAAGATATTATATTATTATTATTATTACTATCAATATTATTATTGTTGTTGTTGTTTTTTGTCATTGCATAGATTCTAAAGCTGGAGATGTACTACGGTGCTAGCTGTCCACTACCAGTGAACTAAGGTAACACCCCTAATTTTTTCGAGCACCATCTGCAGTATTCGAGTGGTTCCAAGCAGTACTGTTTACTGCAAGTGCTCTACACTTATGCAGCCCCTATTTGTTCCATGTACGTCTCAAGATTTATACTCCCTGTTCGCAGGGCTCTAACAATATATTTTACTACTAGCACCTTGTTCATCGACCACAACTGCTTAACCTCCCAAGCTAGCCTGTCATATCTACTGATTTTTCTTTCTTCTTTGTTGTCAGCTGGGCTTGCTATATCTATGATCCAGCATCATTTGCTTTCTTTCTCTCAATTAAAATTATGTCTGGCTACCTACTCTCTATGTCATGGACGCACTGAACCAAAATCCCATAGGTTCTTTGCATTTCATTTTCGATAATGCGTTCGGGTTTATGTTCGTACCACTTTTTTGCTCTGTCAAGCACATGCTTGTTGCAAAGTGTCCAGCGGTCATTCCTTTGTAGAATCTCTTCTGATCTACACTGAATATCCTTTTCCGTTGGTGGACCTTCAGGTTTGGTTGTATCTTACGATCTTTGCTTTCTCTGCAACGTAACGCCGTGTCAGTTCCTCCATTACCAGTTTCAGGCCATTTCTCTAAATATCATACCTCCTGTTCAGTGCCATGTATTTTTCTTCGCTAATAAACTCCCCGTTTCTTTCCCGACCAAACCAGAAATGTCCTTCTAGAGCATACCTAACCCCGCCTGTATTCTTCTTTTCCACCATAAATGATTTCTTTTGTCAATCTCATTATATTTCTTTTTCTTGATATCACCACCCACATTTTTAGATACAACAATATTTTTATTATCATTATTCAGTAGTTTTATTTTTATAGCGTGCTTTCACTTCACTACCGAGCGCAGCTCTGTGTGCCTTGGGTATGTGCTGTGATTTGTTGTGATGCTCTGATGGTTATTGTATGGAAAGTGTTCTGCGTAGGATGTGTGCAGTGCCTAGTAGTGCAATTTTTTCTGTATGTTATATGTGTTTGTAAGTCCTGTTGTTTTTGTTATGTATTTGTCCTGAATATTTTTTTATCATGCCTAATGCACCTACTATGATAGGAATTGTTTCTGTTTTCAGATTCCACATTCTGGTTACCTCTATTCCAGGTCTGTTTATTATTATTATTATTATTATTATTATTATTATTATTATTATTATTATTATTATTATTCAGTAGTTTTATTTTTATAGCGTGCTTTCACTTCACTACCGAGCACAGCTCTGTGTGCCTTGGGTATGTGCTGTGATTTATTGTGATGCTCATGGTCATTGTAGGAAAGTGTTCTGCGTAGGATGTGTGCAGTGCCTAGTATGCAATTTTCTGTATTTATATGTGTTTGTAAGTCCTGGTGTTTTTGTTATGTATTTGTCTGAATATTTTTTTATCATGCCTAATGCACCTACTATGATAGGAATTGTTTCTCTATTTTCAGATTCTACATTCTAGTTACCTCTATTTCCAGGTCTTTGTATTTTGAGAGTTTCTCCATTTCTTTTAGAGACACGTTGTCATCAGCCGGTATTGATACATCAATAGAAAGCATTTTTTTTTCTTTATGATCTCTGACAACTATATCTGGTGTGTTGGCCTTATTTCTCTATCTGTGTGTATCGGCATATCCCAGAGTATGGTTGCTTTCTCGTTTTCTGTGACCTTTTCTGGTGTGTGCCTATACCATCTTTTTTTCTGTTGTTATTCCATAATGTTGGCATAGCTTCCAATGTATGTAGGTTCCAACTATGTCATGTCTGTGAATATATTCCTTCTTAGCCAAGACTGGGCAGCTAGAGATAATATGATTTATTGTTTCTTGTCCATCTCCACATATTCTGCAGTTACTTGTAATATTTCTTTCATTACATGTTTTTGGTAATTTCTTGTGGGGAGGCTTTGGTCTTGTGCTGCAATTAAAATCCCTCTGTTTCTGCTTTGAGTCCTGAGCTTCTCAACCATTGCTGGGATTTTTCTTTGTCTATTTCTTTTGCGTTTAGTTTAGTCCAGTATTTACCATGAAGGGGCTTTTCTTGCCATCATTTTATCATGTTCGTTGCTGTTCTATTTTTAGTTTGGATTTCATTTGTTTTATAGCTTTTTTTTTTTCTTCTTCTTCTTCTTCTTCTTCTTCATGTTTATTAGGTGGTATGATTTCTTGTTTGTATTTGTCAGCTTCCTTAAATACTGAGAACAGTTTTTTGTTTTGCTCGTGTTTTGCCGCTATCTGGATCAGTTTTCCTTCCTTCTGAAGTAGATATTTTTGCAGTCCTATGTGGTTATTTTATAGTAGTTTTCCAGCTGTATAAGGCCTCTACCCACCTTCTATACGTTGTATATATAGTCTTTCTATATCAGATTTTGGGTGATGCAATCCTAGATCCTGTCATTATTTTTCTTGTTTTCCTATCTATTTTGGTCAGTTCATTTCGTGTCCAGTTTAAGGATATTGTAGCTGTAACTTATAACTGGGACAGCTAAAGTGTTGATACCTATTATCTGTTTTTAGCATTGAGCTCTGTTTTTAGTATTGATCTAACTCGTCTATAGTATTCTTTTTTTATTTTCTCTTTCATTTGTGTGTGTTGTGTCTTATCTAGTTCATGGATTCCTAAGTATTTGTAAGTTTGGCTTTGATCTAATTCTTTTATTTCATTGGTTTTATCTAGTGTGATGTTGTTACTCTTAACTAGTTTTCCTCTTTTCAGGGTTACTTTGGCGCATTTTTCTAATCCAAATTTCATATTTATTTCTTTGGTAAATCCATGAACTGTCTTTAATAGTATTTCCATCTGTTTGTCATTTGCAGCGTATAGTTTTAGGTCATCCATATATAAAAGGTGGCTGATCGTTTTGCCGTAACATTTATATCCGCATCCAGTTCTATTTAGCATATCAGATAGAGGTGACAGTGCCAAGCAGAAAAGGAGTGGAAAGAGCGTGTCTCCCTGGAATATTCCTCTTCTAATGGGGATGTCTTTGGTTTTCATGAGTCCCTCTTTTGTTTGGAGGTGTAGGACTGTTTGCCATTTATTCATAGAGTGCTCTATGAATTTTATGATTGTTGGTGCTACTTTGTTAATGGCTAGTGTTTCGAGGATCCATGTATGGGGGATGCTATCAAACGCCTTTTGTAGTCAATCCAGGCCATACTGAGGCCTTTCTTCTTTCTGTGGCTGTCTTCAGTTATGGCTTTATTAAATCATTAGTTGATCTTTACAGCCATATGAGCCTTTGCGGCATCCTTTCTGCTCTTCTCTGGGAACAGTTTTTTTTCGTCCAGGTGCTTGTTCAGCCTTTGTGATATCACTGCAGTAAATGCCTTGAACATAGTAGGGAGGCAGGTTATTGGTCTGTAGTTTTCTGGTTTTTTTTCTTTTCATTTGATTTGGGAATTAAGATGGTTTTCCCCTTCGTGAGCCATTCAGGCATTGTCTCTGGCTCTGCTAGTACTTTGTTAAAGTTTTCAGCCAGCTTTTTGTGCATTCCTGTTAGATATTTCAACCAGAAGTTGGGGATCTTGTCATGCCCAGGTGCCTTCCAGTTGCTTAGTCTTTGCAGTGCCTGGGTGACCTCTTCAGTTGTTATGGGGGTCCAAAGTTGTTCAGATGCCGAGTTTGTTATTCTGATACTCCTTTTTTTGGTGGTTCGTTCGCCGACCATATTTCTCCCCAGAATTCTTCCAATTCTTCTGCCGTTGTGCTGCAGTGACTTCTATTTTATTTTTCCCAGTTCTTGGTAGAACTTTTTGGGGTTGGTGTTGAACTTTTTGTTTTCTTCAAAGAAGCGTTGGCGTTTCTTGTACCGGCGGATCCTTTTGTGCTTTGGCAAGGATATCTTGCTTCAGCTTTCTTTTATTTCACGCAAATCTTTCTCTGTGATGTTATATTTGTGGAGTATTTTTGTTCTCTTTTTGTTGCTCAGTAGCGTTGATTGTTTGCTGATTTCATTAAGAATCGACAGGTCTTTTCTAATTTTTTTTATTTTGCTTTGGATGTTATTTATCCACAGGGTTTGTTTGGGTGCTGGTACTCCTGTTTGGGCGGGTTTGGGTGAGTATCCAGCTTCTTTTGTGGCTGCAGTGGCTGCTGCGTATATTAGTTGATTCAGTGGCTATCAGTTCAGTGACGGCTAGGTTTATGCTGTTTATAATAGGTGTTGTTATTTTGTTTATTTTGATTCTTGGGAGGTATGGTCGGTGGTCCATTTTGAGCTCTGTGGTTTTCAGTTCTTTGATTATTTTATTTTTTATATTATCATAATCATTAGGCTCCCCTTCGTTGTTTACATCGTGTTTGTTGGGAATGTGGCGTTTGTCTTCGTGTTTTACAGTTTCAGTGTTTATATTATGGGGCATTGTTGTGTGGCTTCTATCTACATTTGCCTGGTGTATGTTTTGGTTTAGGTGTTCTATTTCTGATATTTTTTTGTGTTGGAATGTATCTTCGTACGTTAGCTAATTTATTAGGGTTCATTGCTGTATCCAAGTCTATATCTCTATATTTTTCCTTCCATGTTTTATATGTATGTGTCGTTGTATTTTCATTTTTGGGGTAGAGTACTGCTGTGAAGTATGCGTGTAAGATAGAAATGTATTCCTCACGTGTCCATTTACGTCTTTTGGGTTTTATTTGCGGGACATGAGGTACACGTCCGGCCCATTATTTGACGGTCGTCATTTTCGTAGGGTACCGGTCCGTTTATTTCTGTTGTCACATTAATTCGCACGTGTAGTTTTTTCGTACATTTTTTGTTGTAAGTTTAATGTACGTACCGCTCGATTGTTATTCTTCTTGGGTTGAATAGTATCGGTGGCATTTATTTCTTCGTAGTTCCTTTGTACATGGTGTTTGGGGTCGGAGATGATCGTGTGTTCCACGCATGTTTACATGTGTTGCGTTAGAGGCGGAGATGATATCGAGTCAAATACATAATTTCGTTTCGAAAATAGTAATAATTTCAATTAGTATTACTTACTCGATACAGTCCAATTCTTTGTTAGTAAAACTTTGGCTCCATAGGATGTCCTTGTTTTCGATGTTTGTGGATAGATTTCGGAGCTCTGAATTTCCTTCTTACATCTTAAACGACCCCGGTGTTCTCCTCTTAAACGTCCCCGGTGTTCTCTCTTAAACGTCCCCGGTGTTCTCTCTTAAACGTCCCCGTGTTCTCCTTATTAATTATTATTATTATTATTATTATCATTATTATCAGCATCAACATCAGCATCATCATCATCAGCATCATTATTGTTATTATTATTATTATATTATCATCATTACTGGTTTTATTTACATATTATTATTATTATTATTATTATAATTATTATTATTACTATTATTATTTATTATTATTATTATAATATTATTTATTATGTTTTTTCCTTCTCTCTTCAATTTTCTCTTCCGTTTCTCGCCGAATGTTTTCCATACACCTTGGGCAGAAGCTCATTGTATGCATTTCCAGATTACACGCGCAAATTCCAGATAAAATTATTTAAAAATTAATAAATAAATAAATTCATGGATGGATGTGGTTTTCACAGCGATAATGCTCTTCTCAGTACATGTATTATTATCATTATTATTATAATCATTATTATTTTATCATTATTATTATTATTATTATTATTATTCAGTAGTTTATTTTTATAGCGTGCTTTCACTTCACTACCGAGCACAGCTCTGTGTGCCTTAGGTATGTGCTGTGATTTGTTGTGATGCTCTCATGGCTATTGTATGGAAAGTGTTCTGCGTAGGATTTGTGCAGTGCCTAGTAGTGCAATTTTCTGCATGTTATATGTGTTTGTAAGTCCTGGTGTTTTTGTTATGTATTTGTCTGAATATTTTTTATCATGCCTAATGAACCTTCAATGAAAGGAATTGTTTCTGTTTTTAGATTCCACATTCTGGTTACCTCTATTTCCAGGTCTTTGTATTTTGAAAATTTCTCCATTTCTTTTAAAGACACGTTGTCATCTGCCGGTATTGATACATCAATTAGAAAGCTTTTTTTTCTTCATGATCTCTGACAACTATATCTGGTCTGTTGGCCTTAATTTCTCTATCTGTGTGTATCGGCATATCCCAGAGTGTGGTTGCTTTCTCGTTTTCGGTGACCTTTTCTGGTGTGTGCCTATACCATATTTTTCCTATTTTTATTCCATTATGTTGGCATAGCTTCCAGTGTATGTAGGTTCCAAATCTGCCATGTCTGTGAATATATTCCATCTTAGCCAGGACTGGGCAGGCAGAGCTAATATGATTTATTGTTTCTTGTCCATCTTCACATATTCTGCAGTTACTTCTTATATTTATACTTGTTATAATAATATCATTATTATTATTATTATTATTATTATTATTATTATTATTATTATTATTATTATTATTCAGTAGTTTTATTTTCATAGCGTGCTTTCACTTCACTACCGAGCGCAGCTCTGTGTGCCTTAGGTATGTGCTGTGATTTGTTGTGATGCTCTGATGGTTATTGTTATTGTTATTATTATTATTATTATTATTATTATTATTATTATTTTATACACACAATAGATTAGACTGTTGGAAAAGAAAAATTGCAAATATCAGACTGCAACAAGTGAAATATTCATATGTCCCGCTAGATTCTAGACGTGAGATAATACTTCACTTTACAGTAAGATACTGACGATCGACTATCTTTTAAAATAGATACTGGCTAAGATTTCACGTTTTGTGGGATAAAGTTTTCAGAAATAATCCAATTATTTTACGTGAATTACACACGAGTCTCGCTAGTTACTCTATATCAGACAATCCGTCACTTTACAATAATTAACAGAAAAGCGAATATCTTTTGATACAGACATAACACAGGCTACACTTTTAGGTCCTCTACGAGTATTATCCTCCATTTTGTGAGTTGATAGATATGAAAACAGTCCGATCCTGGAATGGGATGTCCTTGGGTTCTAGCTTACACCAGCATTGCTAGAAATAACAGTCAAAACAAATCTTGCCCATGAGATATACATATATGTATTTGTATGTATATATACACTCATTTATATATATGTACATATATATTTTACTTATATCATATATATTATATATACATATACATATATATATATATCTATATATATAATATATATATATATATATATATATATACATATATGCATACATATATATATATATTCATATATATGAGTATATATACAAATAAATATGTGGAGACACATGGCCTAGTGGTTGGAGCAGCAGACTCGCGGTCGAGGGATCCCGAGTTCAAATCCCAGACCAGGCGATGTGTATGTTTATGAGTGAAAACACGTAAGCTCCACGCGGCTTCATCAGAAGGTAATTGCGAACTTCTGCTGACTCT
This sequence comes from Octopus sinensis, assembly GCF_006345805.1. Taxonomy (NCBI): domain Eukaryota; kingdom Metazoa; phylum Mollusca; class Cephalopoda; order Octopoda; family Octopodidae; genus Octopus; species Octopus sinensis. Next base: position 39,479,360 of record NC_043000.1, read on the forward strand.
TTCGCCCCAAATTATCCTCCATCATTCCTCCTACAACAAGCAACCCTATATCTTATGGATATATTCATACTTGTACGACTGTATATCTATGTTATGTGTATGTATCTTTCAATTATTTATGAATGGCTTACGCTCCTGTGGATTGGAATGCGTTTCTATTATCGCAAACCCTGAAATCTTAAGATGGGCAAGTGTCTTTTACTGTGGCCTGCGGCCGATCAAACATTATGAGTGGACTTTCAGTTTCCGTTTACCAAGTCCACTCATAATGTTTGATCGGCCGCAGGCTACAGTAAAAGACATTTACCTATCTTAAGATTTCAGGCTTTGCGATAAGAGAAATGCATTCCAATCAACAGGAGGGTAAACCATTCATAAATAAATGAGAGATATATACACATAACATAGATATACAGTCGTACAAGTACGAATATATACATAAGATATAGGGCTGTCCACAATACTTTGTTAATTCTTTCTGTCCATTTTCCTCGCATACAACCTTGTACTAACAGACGTATAATTGAAGTAGTTTGTAGTCCAATTAGCATCTATTTCTAGCGTATAAGTGTTGCCAATTCAGCGCCCTTTATTATGATTCTATTTTTATAAATACAGTTCAATATATGTGTGTGAGTGTGTGTGGTGTGAGTGTGTGTATGTGTATTTAATCAAAGGGTATTATATTATATATTTTAGTAATATTAGTGTGTGTGCATCCCTTGTGTGTGTGCGTATGTGTATATGTGCGTGTGTGTTGTTGTATATGTGTGCGTGTGTGTATGTGTGTGTGCGTATCTATCTTTCCTTTTTCGGTGCTGTTTGTGCTACTTTGTCTAAAAATCTCTAAAATTAACTTCGTTACGGTCTGTCTAAACCGTAGAACGTTTTAATTCCTCTACGCAAATGAAACACCCGAAATCTACAATAAATAACACTAGCCGTAGGAACAATGGCGAAACAGCCATGGGGTCTGGGCAGCTCTTCACTTGACCAGCTTCTGCCACTCAATTTAGTGCATGCCAGCAAATCTTTGTATTAAAGACATTTAAAAACCTGACGTAAAATATTGAATGCGATTCATGTTGCCTGGCATGAAGATGGGTTTTAAATGACTCCTACCTTCAATTGAAGCAGGAATGTTTTCATTCGGCTGTGATTCTCTCTCGCTTCCTGAAAATCGATAAGACAGAGACAGTCATTTAACAAAATTAATAAATGAGTAACATTTAATCGATATATATATATACAAACCTTTCTACCGGAAGCACAAGGGTTCAAAATTTGGGGGAAGGGTTACGTGCGTAACTGGTACTTAATTTATCGGCCCCGAAAAGATGAAAGGGAAAGGTGACTTAGGCGGAATTTGAACACATCAATATATATAATAACGGTTACAATACAATGAATATTTTTTTACTATAAATTATATGCAATTTGAACCAAGTTTAAGAAACTTAATGCGAATTTCAAAATTGATAAATTTCCATTTGTTTAACGCACGGGGACGTTACAGAATAGAGTCAAGGCTCGTTTCAACTCCACTCAACATTTTATTGCGACAAGCACATTTAGTGCTTGACCATTGATATTTTTGTATTTAATTAAAAGAATATTTCTTGAACTGTAACCAACATCAAAATTGCCAAAAGTGTTACACAAAGGACAATAAGCAATACCTAATTAAATGGCAAGATATCAAAAGACCCTTTTTCTAAAACCTTCCTTCTAATTATAAGGTTTCCAAATGAGCAGACACCATGGAATTTGCATAAACATTGATAGTCTAATATAAAAGTTTTCATGTAAAAACATTATGTTGTTGTTGTTGTTGTTGTTGTTGCTGCTGTTTTTGTCGTGTGTTGTCATTGCATAACTTCCAAAGCTGGAGATATACTACGGTGCTAGCTGTCCACTACCAGTGAACTAAGGTAACACCTCTAATTTTTCGAGCACCATCCGGAGTATTCGAGTGCTTCCAAGCAGTACTGTTTTCTGCAAGTGCTCTACACTTATTGCAGCCCCTATTTGTTCCACGTACTTCTCAAGATTTATACTCCCTGTTCGCAGGGCTCTAACAATTTTTTTACTACTAGCACCTTGTTCAATCGACCACAACTGCTTAACCTCCCAAGCTAGCCTGTCATATCTACTGTTTTTCTTTCTTCTTGTTGTCAGCTGGGCTTGCGATATCCTATGATCCAGCATCTTTGCTTTCTTTCTCAATTAAAATTATGTCTGGCTACCTACTCTCTATGTCATGGACGCACTGAATCATAAAATCCCATAGGTTCTTTGCATTATCATTTTCGATAAAGCGTTCGGGTTTATGTTCGTACCACTTTTTTGCTCTGTCAAGCACATGCTTTTTTGCAAAGTGTCCAGCGGTCATTCCTTTGTAGAATCTCTTCTGATCTACACTGAATATCCTTTTCCGTTGGTGGACCTTCAGGTTTGATTGTATCTTACGATCTTTGCTTTCTCTGCAACCTAACGCCGTGTCAGTTCCTCCATTACCAGTTTCAGGCCATTTCTCTAAATATCATACCTCCTGTTCAGTGCCATGTATTTTTCTTCGCTAATAAACTCCCTGTTCTCGTTCCCGACCAAACCAGAAATGTCCTTCTAGAGCATACCTAACCCCGCCTGTATTCTTCTTTTCCACCATAAATAATTTCTTTTGTCAATCTCATTATATTTCTTTTTCTTGATATCAGCACACACATTTTTAGATACAACAATATTATTATTATTATTATTATTATTATTATGATTATTTTTATTATTATTATTATTATTATTATCATTATTATTATTATTATCATTATCATTATTATTATTATTATGATGATGATGTTTTTTCCTTCTTTCTTCAAATTTTCTTCCGTTTCTCGCCGAGTGTTTTCCATACACCTAGGGTAGAGAAGCTCATTGTATGCTTTCGCAGATTACACGCGCAAATTCACAGATAAAATATGTCTTTAAAAATTAATAAATAAATAAATTCATGGATGGATGTTGTTTTCACAGCGATAATGCTCTTCTCAGTACATGAATTATTATTATTATTATTATTATTATCATTATTATTATTATTATCATCATTATAATTTTATACACACAATAGATTTGACTGTTGGAAAAGAAAAATTGCAGATATCAGACTGCAACAAGTGAAATATTCACAGGTCCCGCTGGATTCTAGACGTGAGACAATACTTCACTTTACAGTAATATACTGACGATCGACTATCTTTTGATATAGAAACGACACAGGCTAAGATTTCAGGTGTTGTGGGATAAAGTTTTCAGAAATAATCCAATTATTTAACGTGAATTACTCATGAGTCTCGCTAGTTACTCTATATCAGACAACCCGTCACTTTACAATAATTAACAGAAAAGCGAATATCTTTTGATACAGACATAACACAGGCTACACTTTTAGGTTTTTCGGATGTTTTCAGAAATAACCCAATAAATTTACCACTAATTCCGTGAAATATTCCGGTGCTAGTGTGCATTACTAGATATAAGACTCAAAACATCTTTAACTACGATGAGGCACTTATCTTATGATTGACAAGGAAGGCAAGCTCTGTTACAATGTCGGAGACATAGATAGATCACCAGCGATTTTACATGAAATTAATACACATCAGTTGCTCTTACCAAGCTGCCTAGTGTTAAGCTAGATCGCTTTGTCTGTATATAAGAATTGCTGAAGAAATCGCAAGCTGTTGTTATACATGGTATAAGTGAAAATCCAGAACTATAGACGTCACTGAAGTGACTAAGGCTATAAGGTAGCACCAGCATCGCAAGAAATAACAGTGAAAACACTACATCCACAGTAGAGCACTTATCTATTTATCTATCTATCTATCTATCTATCTATCTATCTATCTATCTATCTATCTATCTATAATGTTTCTTTGTGCGTGTGTGTGTGTGTTAGTATTTATTCAATTGTGTTTAGAGTATATATTGAAGTATGTTTATTATCCATTTTTCCATTTCTACGTGTACATGTGTACGTGTGTGCGCGCGCGTATGTGTGCGTATCTCCGTTTCTTTCCCCGACGCTGTCTGTGCTGGTCTAGATTTGTAGATCTGTATTATTCTTTTCTATTCTTTGAAAAATGTCTAATCGGAACTCGTTACACGTTTGTCAAAACGTTTCAATTCTTCTAAGCAAACGAAACGACTGTAATGCAGAATAAATAACACCGGCAGTAGAAATCATATCATAGCAGACTTGGAGTCTTGGCAGCGCTTCAGCTGGCCACTTCTGTCGAACCGTCTAACGCATGCCGGCATGGAAAGCTGATGTTAAATTATGAAGATGATGATGAGGTAGAGTATACTGGACGATATTAGCTAAAGTAATAATGAATGAAATGGATTATTTTTCAAACGACGAACATATATTACATGTAGGATGTGTCAGCGTCAACAATCATTGCCATAAAACGACATAAAAACCTGATGCAAAAGTTGGAATTCGCTTCATATTGCCTCGCATGAATTTAATTTTAAATGACACCTACCTTCACTTGATTCTGGTCTGGAATCAGCATCATATAATGTTATGCTAGGCCCTAACAATAAATAAGACAGGGACAGACATTTAACAAATATTAAACAATGAACATTTAGTCAATATTTATAATAAAGGTTATAATAACATGAATGTTTTAACATGCAATTTTAACCAACATTCAGAAAGTTAATGAAACTTTTTAAAAAATGAAGAAAATCTACATTTTGAAATGGCTGGCGAGTATAAAAATTATAGTTAAGGCTTGATTCAGCTCGACTCAACTTTTGTTCTGTCAAGCACTAAAAGGTTTTCACCAATAGTTTTTATCGTTTAATTCATCCATTATTTTCTTAACCCTTGAAGAAATCATATTGCCAAATGTGTTACGAGGAGGTCAATAAGGAATGCATGATTAAATGTCAAGATATCAAATGAATCTTTTTCAAAAGTATTGACTCTATTTAACACCTTAACCTTCTTCATATTCCATAGCCTTGTTATTTCGTACTTAAGAGCGTAGTATCTCTCTCTGTTTTCGCCTTCCTTTTTGACAATTCCCAAGTCGAAGGAGCATGTAACATCAACTATATAGCATATAAGGTTCACTTTGTCCACTAACACCAGGTCCAGTCTGTTAAGCTCTAGCACCTGAACTATTTGGATTGGGGCATCCCAGAGGATTTTACTAGTCTCAGACACCTCCACGCTCCCCGTTATGTGCTCATTCCACATCGTGCCTCTCTCTAGTACCCACTTTTCGCACAGTTTCCAATGTAACACGTTCAGTACCTGATTGTGTGGCTACAACTGGTAATGTTTTGGGGCAGGTCTAGGGTATTCTTTTGTGATATGGGCAACGGTTTCATCGACTCTTTTACAGATTTCTCATTCCTAACGTTGACCCTGCGTTTCCTGGCCAAATCTTGGTCTTGCACAGCTAGTATAGTGCTCTCTGTCTCTTTTATTAGTGTTCCTTTCATCAGTCAATCCCACCTATTTATTCCAGCAAATTCTGTTATGGTTAGATGGAATTCATTGTGTAGGCCCTTGTTGCTTAATTCTTCATATCCTTTTTGTAGTTCCTCCTTTATTTCCCTTTTTGCTCTGCTCTCAATACTCCCTCATCCTTAATTCTCATTAGCAAGATTTCCTTTCTTTCGGTGAGGTATCTCATTAAGCTCTCGACTTCGATAAGCACTCAGTCTTCCACACTTATCAATCCGCTTCCTCCATTTGCTCTCTTCATGTATTGGCGATCAGTGTCCACACATGGAGGATGGGCTCCATGCAACGTTAGGGGCTTTCTAGACTTCATGTTAATCACCTTTAGCTTCTCCTCTGTCACAGGGTACGATCATGTCAATCTATTTACAGACTATATTGTTTTGGTCTTTCACAACAATATCTGGTTTATTTGCTTTGAGGGTCTGATCTGTACTACTGCAAAGACCAAAAGAATAGTTATATTTTCTGGCTCATTTACAGCCACAGGGTTGTGCTTATACCATTTGTCAAGTTTTAAGTTTATAGTGCCAACACATTATCCAATGTAGATATTGACCAACCCTGTCATTTCCTGATTTGTACACTACAGGTGCAAAAACTTTACATCCAGATATTAGCTGGTCCACTGTATCAATCTCACCTTTAGCCCTGATCTCTGTAGACACGAATAGTTGTGATTCTGGTTTACATCAGCTTGTTTGCTACGGGCCACATATTTGCCATGCTGAAGTTTTTCTTCCCACCCATCAGCCAATTGTTCAAACGCATTTGACTTTGCTATTGATTTCACCTTCTTTGCAACTACAGCTTCCGCGCTTCCATCATGCTGTTCAACCTGATTATTATGCATAGACTCACTAATATTATTATCATCATTATTTTTATTATACACACAACAGATTAGGCTCTTGCAAAAGTAGGATTTCCGATATCGGGCTACAACATGACAAATATTCACCTGTCACGTTTCTTTCCATAAATCAGACAGTCCTCCAGACAGAACGGAGGCTGAGCTTTCAGATATTTTCTTATCATGTTTTAAGAATAACCCAATACGATTACCATTAATTCCGAGAAATTCTCACGTACAAGCAAGCATTGCTAGCAATAAGATTCAACGCAATGCATAGTAACGACGCAGTACTTTTCCTAATAATGACATGGGAACGAATCTCCTCACAGCATCCGGACCACAGACAGATATCCAGTGATTGTGCATTTATTTAATGCTTGTCTGTGGCTCGTACGCGGCTGCCTAGTGTTAACCTGGCTTGCTTTATCAGTATAAAAGAAGAACCAAAGAAATCACTCATTGATTTCATAAATGATATACAATGTGAAAATTATAAATAATAAAGGTGGCTTATTCGCAAATTTGCAAAAAAAAAGCAGAACAGTAGACCCGATAAAGTGACTAAGGGTCCAACATGTAGGATTTGTCATCCTCCACAATCATTGTATTAAAGCCACTTAAGAAACTCATCCAACATTTATGCAATGCGCTTAATGTTTCCTCACAAGAAATTATCTTAAAGTGATTCCTACCTTCATAGTTTACCGGAACATATCCATGCTTGAGTACTTGACCATTCTCTAGAAACAAATAAGACAGGGACAGACATTAAAGAAAATTATGAATAATTCAAATTTAATCAATATATATAGATATATATATATATATAATATATATATATATATATATATATATATATGTGTGTGTGTGTGTGGTGTGTGTGTGTGTGTGTGTGTGTGTGTGAATATATATATAACGTGCTATAATACAATGTATATCTATACATATAAATTGGACATGGGCGATTCTTTCCTGTATATTTTCTTGTCTTGGGATTCACGGTCAAACAGCTGGATGGAATTGCGCGAAAAATTAATGTGTAGAATGAGCCGGTGGTGTTGCTTGGCTTTGTGTTTCTTCCGTAGCTCCCATGGTTACCGAGATAATTGTATCTATATGCTTGGCTTTTCTTATCATTTTATCCCGCAATGGTAAATATTTTATCGGAGACAACTCTGAAAATATTTTATCTTATTATTTCCCTTAATTTTGGTATTCGCTCTTCTCCATTGTATTTATTTAAATCTGATCGAACAGATTAAGTTTTTATCTTTTCAAAAATAATTAGTAGTTATCGATCAGCAATCACTCTTATTTATCGTTTTCACTGCACTCACCGTTCTTTTACAAAAAATGACGTGATGCAATGCTGCTTTATAAGGATAATATGAACACGCTACTCCACACACACACAGACTATTACATACACACACACACATAAATATATGTTCACGCATACTGAGAAACGTATGCGCGCGTTCACACATACATACATACATGCACACACATGATTATATACCCATACGCAAGCATATGGATGTACGCTTGCGCACCTTCACCTTAAACATTCTACAGTACATCCAAGTGCACCCCAATTATTAGGAGACCCCCATTTAATAGGGAAGCCTCACATACTGACATACCACATCTGGTATTTGTTCATGGAAGAATTCAATCTTGTCCGTGTCTGTTTAACTACAACGTTTCCTGCTCCGCTGAACTAAATATAGAGGCCAGCGGAAAACCCCAAAACTTCCTGAGCTTCTAAGGAATCCTTATAAGGAGCGCAAATCCACACAGGCATACACTTTATAATTGTAAGTAAGTATGCATGAGAGTGCAAGCAGCTTACAATAATGAACTTTTACTTATTATCTTTTTGTTGTTTTTGCTTTTTGAAAATTTCATTTATTTCTTTCAATTTTTGTTTAATTTTTTGATTTTTATTGAATCTTGGTTGTATTGTTTTTTTTTGTTTTTTTTTTTTGTTGGTTAGTTATTTTTAGCGTTTTGACAGAAAAATGTCATTCTAAAATTGTTTTTTAACGTAAGCGTGCCCAAGCAAGTCGAATGCTTACACAGAGCGGGTTTTACAGCCACATCATCCAATCTGCTAGTTTTAACATAAAGTACATACAAATCAATCTGAGAAAGTTAATAGAAATTATTCATGGTTTTTTTTCTACTGCGCGGCGAAGTCAGGTAATTATTGTCGAGGCTCGTTTGTGACCGACTCAACATTTATTTGGGTCAAGGACGTTTACTGCTTGAAAATTAAATTAAATTAATAATTGTTTTCTCAAATTCTAAAGACATCATATTTGCCAATAAGCAATACCTTATTAAATGGCAGGATATCAAACGAATCTTTCTCGAACGCGTTGCTTATATTGAATATTCTAGCGTCAGGTTCCAAATAAACTGTCTTATACCCGTCTAATGCCCGTCGGTCCGGCTAGTCTTATAAAATTATGATTCAATGTGAAAATATTTCATTATTGTTGTTGTCGCTGTTGTTGTTGCCTTTGCACAGCTTCTAACGCTAGAGGTATACTACGGTGTTAGCTGTTCACTACCAGTGAACTAAGATAACACCTCTTATTTTTCGAGCACCTTCCGGAGTATTCGAGCGGTTCCAAGCAGTGCTGTTTTCTGCAAGTGCTCCACCCTTATTGCAGCCCCTGTATGCATAAATATAGCACACATGTGAACGTGTAAGCGTGTTGTCTATCAGATGTGACACATTGCCGGTTACAATACACATAGGCATTCTTTTAGCCTACACATGATGTCACGCCCGATGGCTAAGTGAGCCCCTGACAGAAAGTGGGGGCTGGTAGAATGTAGGACTGAAAAACACAGCGTGCTGCCCAATCTGGGAATCAGAACGTAGATCTAGCGATAGTGAGTGCAAAACTTAAGCATTTGGCCACGCTCCTTTACAAAAGAATAGCTGTGTGTGTGTGTGTGTGTGTGTGTGTGTGTGTGTGTGTGTCTGTGTGTGTCTGTGTGTGATTATGTTTGAGTATGTATACATACATACATACATGAATACATTCATATATATATGCACATACATACGTATATATATAAATACATATGTGTGTGTGAGCATATGAATTTATATATATATATATATATATATATATATATATATATATATATATATGAATATAAAAAGTAAAAGTAAAAGTAAAAGAATCAAAAAGAAGAGTAAGTCCAGTTAGGCAGCTTTTTAATCCCTACTAATATATCGATACATACAGATGTTCGTATATGCAGTATTTAAAGTTACATTTAAATAACTTTTTGTAACGATTTACCTGTATAAGAAGATCTATATGTATCTCCTCAGGCGATACTCAGTTGGTGTCCCCATTAAGTAATTCTAGATTTCCATGCTACAGCATCCATTATGACTAGAATTGCTAGCATATCATACGAATACTACCGGCTATTTTGGGAATTCTAAGGGTGAACGAGCTCTATTTGTACTCGTATACGTTCTTAATAGAACACACCTCAACTGACTATATATGAATATATATACTTATATATATTGATAAAACGGTAAGATAACAAAAGAAAGAAAGAGACCTCAATATTATGTAAATAGAGGAAATTTATCTATACAATAATATGTTACTTTACTCGGTAGTCAAGATAAAACTCTGAGTTTCAGATGCCGAAGTGGAAATCCACAACACCATCTCTTCGGTTATCTGGCTATTTGAAAACGCTATGAAAAAATACCGTTAAATAAAGGGAAATTACTGTGTTATAACTCTGCTTGCCTGCGTACTTATACATCGCTCGCATTTTTCGTCATAAAAATTATATAAAAATACATAAAAAATATATAAAAATATATAAAAATATATAAATTCTTCTTGGGACATAACATAGAAAGCATGTTCTATCTGTTTTCTTTAGGGGACCAAAAACGTAACAGAAATTTAGTCACATGTGGGCATGATCCGAAAAGCTCTGTCCTTGTATTTAGACATGTAGTAGGGTCTAAGCTGCTTTTCCAGATAAGCCATCTCTCCATGTCGCATAGACCGCACCTCCGCTGCCGTTGGTATAGGGCTTACATCTGGCCAAAATCTTCCATTGTATGTTATAATCGACACCTTTATCTCTTAAAGACCAAATATGATTAGATAATTGTGTCGCTTTTCTTTTGTTCCAGTGCCTAAAGCTCAAAGTGTGGTTATTGAACCTGGCCTTGAAATTACCCTCTGTAAGGCCCACGTATTTCTTCGTCGAAACGGTGTCTTTAGTGGTTATAGAGTTTGGCCAGATGTAAGCCCTATACCAACGGCAGCGGAAGGTGCGGTCTATGCGACATGGAGAGATGGCTTATCTGGAAAAGCAGCTTAGACCCTACTACATGTCTAAATACAAGGACAGAGCTTTTCGGATCATGCCCACATGTGACTAAATTTCTGTTACGTTTTTGGTCCCCTAAAGAAAACAGATAGAACATGCTTTCTATGTTATGTCCCAAGAAGAATTTATATATTTTTATATATTTTTTATGTATTTTTATATAATTTTTATGACGAAAAATGCGAGCGATGTATAAGTACGCAGGCAAGCACGCAGGCAAGCAGAGTTATAAGACAGTAATTTCCCTTTATTTAACGGTATTTTTTCATAGCGTTTACTTATATATATATATACATACACGCACACACACACACAGACACACACACACACACATATATATATATGTACACACGATGGAGTGGACAGACGAACGAAGGGCACTCAACCAATATATTGGGAGTTACATGAATGGATCAAAAGAGTTTGATTCAAATTCGTTGGTAATCTTGAAATTCAAGCGTGATCCTAGTCGTCAACCATTTTGAATTTGAATGACAGAAGTTGATTGTTATTAACGATTAAGAGTATGAAGACAGGGTAAGCCCCCGGTCCATCAGTAATTACTGCAGAGATGCTCAAAATATCTGGCAGTGTCGGCTATAGCCTAGTCACACGTAAAGTTAACCAGGTGATACACGAAGGAGTCATACCCAATGACTGGTGTAGCAGTATAATAGTCAACTGCTACAAAGGTAAAGGTGATGCTTTAGATACAAATAATTACAGTGGTATCAAGCTGTTGGATCAGGTAATGAAGGTTACGGAGACGGCCATAGCCCAACTAATTAGGGAGAGAGTCAGATTGGATGAGATGCAGTTTGGTTTCGTGTCAGGGAAAAACACCACTGATGCTATATTCCTGGTAAGACAGCTGCAGGAAAAATACCATGCCAAAGATAAGCCCCTGTACCGGGCTTTCGTTGACATGGAGGAAGCCTTTGACAGGGTCCCCCGATCCATTATCTGGTGATCATTGAGAAAACTAGGGATAGCGAATGGTTAGTGAGAGGCGTGCAAGCCATGTACAGGGACGCTGTCACTAAGGTGAGGGTTGGCAACGAGTACACTGAAGAATTCAGGGTAGAGGTAGGGTTCCACCAGGGTTCAGTCCTCAGCCCCCTCCTATTTATCATAGTCCTCCAGCAATAACGGAGGAATTTAAGACAGGATGCCCCTGGGACTTCCTTTATGCTGATGACCCTGTTCTAATTGCTGAGTCACTATCAGAACTACAGGAAAAGTTTCAGGTGTGGAAACAAGGATTAGAATCGAAGGGCCTTAGAGTCAACCTAGCTAAGACCAAAGTCCTAATAAGTAGGAAGGCAGGCAAACCACAAATCTCTTCAGGTAGATGGCCCTGCTCGATCTGTAGTAGAGGCGTAGGTAGAAACTCTATAAGATGTACCCAGTGTAAGCTATGGACACATAAGTGGTGCAGTAATATCAAAGGAAGGCTAACGGGGAAGATAGTTTTGTATGTGGCAGATGCTCGGGAGCAATAAGCACTGAAAATGTGCAGAGAACAACTGCCACATTCCAGGGAGGTAAACTAGAAGTAGTTGATAGCTTCCGTTACCTAGGTGACCAGGTCAGTAGCGGGGGAGGGTGTGCTGAAAGTGTAGCTGCTAGAATAAAAATAGCTTGGGCAAAGTTCAGTGAGCTCTTACCCCTGCTGGTGACAAAGGGCCTCTCGCTCAGAGTAAAAGGTAGACTGTATGACGCTTGTGTACGAACAGCCATGCTACATGGCAGTGAAACATGGGCTGTGACTGCTGAGGACATGCATAAGCTCGCAAGGAATGAAGCCAGTATGATCCGATGGATGTGTAATGTCAGTGTGCATACTCGACAGAGTGTGAGTACCATGGGAGAAATGTTGGACCTAAGAAGCATCAGATGTGGTGTGCAAGAGAGACGACTACGCTGGTATGGTCATGTGGCGAGAATGGATGAGGATAGATGTGTGAAAAAGTGCCACACCCTAGCGGTTGAGTGAACCTGTGGAAGAAGTAGACCCTGGAAGACCTGGGATGAAGTGGTGAAGCACGACCTTCGAAATTTAGACCTCACTAAAGAAATGACTAGTGACCGAGACTTTTGGAAATATGCTGTTCGTGAGAAGACCCGGCAAGCCAAATGAGACCATAATCTCGTGGCCTATGCCAGGAGCGTAACCAGCCCACTTATTCGTAACTTTTCCTTCTTTGGACACCAAAACTCTGCTTGCGAATACCTGTTGAGGCAAGTGAAATTAAAATCAAAATCAAATTCGATGACTGGCGTCCGTGCTAGCGGGGTGCAAAGAGCACCATACGAGTGTGATCATTGACAGAGCGGCTAACCGGCTTCCGTGCAAGTGGCACTTAAAAGGCACCATTCGAATGTGATCGTTACCAGCGTCGCCTTACTGGTACTCGAGTCCCGTGCTAGTAGAGTATTAAGAGCACCATCCGAGCGTGATCGTTGCCAGAGTGGCTACCTGGCCTCCATGCCGGTGGCACGTAAAAGACACCATTTGAGTATGATCGTTACCAGCATCGCCTTACTGGCCCCTGTGTCGGTGGCATGTGTAAAAGATTCGAGCGAGGTCGTTGCCAGTACCGCCTGACTGGTCCCGTGCCGGTGGCACATAAAAGCACCCACTACACCCTCGGAGTGGTTGGTGTTAGGAAGGGCATCCAGCTGTAGAAACTCTGCCACATCAAGATTGAAGCCTGGTGCAGCCATCTGGTTCGCCAGCCCTTAGTCAAATCTTCCAACCCATGCTAGCATGGAAAGCGGGCGTTAAACGATAATGATTATGATGATGATGATGTACGTTGGGCTGAGATTCGTCGAGGAAGGTCACACGATATCGTGGTTTGATATTGGTGTATGGGTAAAAGTTAGTTGGAAAATATCACATGAAGAACAGGAAATTGACCACGTGGAGTGCAGGAAATAGACGATGTGATGATTAGAAATCGGTTTGGATATTGGGGTGTAAGTAGAAGGGGGTGGGGGTGAATATGCAAGTATATAGTTCTATATGTGGATGTGTAGACAGTCTCATATAACTTTGCGTGCATCTGTATATCGATGCGAATGAGCGTATCTATACATGGGAGCTAACGCACAAGTTTGCACACGCACACAAACACACACGCTTGGACGAACATGCAGGCGCACGTAAACACACATACACACATATAGGTAAACATGCACACATGCATGCGAATGCATATGTACATATGAATGAATACTCATGTGTGTATATGGGCGTATGCGCGTGTATGTGTGTTTGTGTGTGTGCTCGCGTTTCTCCAAGCAAGTGTGTGTATATTTGTGTGTGTGTGTGTGTGTGTGTGAGAGAGTGAGTGTCTGTGTGTATTTGTGTGTGAGTCTGTGGGCGCCCATGTACATGAGCGCACATAAAGTTTGCTAAAAGTGACACCTACCTTTATTTTGCATCATATCGTGCGTAAACAGTTTTGGTGTTTCCCCAGTCTCTGAGAAAAAAATAAGACAGTGAAAGGCATTTAAGTAAATTATAAATTAATAACATTTAATGAAAATATACAATAAATGTTCTAATACAATGAATATTTTATCATAAACATTCAGAAATTTAATGAAAATTTATAAAATTGGAAAAATTCGATTTTTCTAATGCGCGTCGAGGTTTATTAGTCAAGGGTCGTCTTAGCTCAACTCTACATCTTGTTCGATGAAGCACATCTAGTGCTTGACTAATAAGTTTTTTAATTTTTAATTCAATGATTGTGTCTTTAGACTATAAAGCACATCATATTTGCCAAACGTGTTACAATGAGGTCAATAAGCAATATCTTTTATATATATATATATATATATATATATATATAATTTTATTTAATTTATATTAAAATTGTTTTATGTATTGGATTAAGTCTTTCTTTGTTTGATTTGCAAAATAGTGGTTTTGTCTCTAATTAATATTATATAATATTTTACTATAAAATTGGATTCAATCCTAAATCTGATTTTCCCTGTAAATTTGGATTTATTCCCTAATATTTATTATATATATATATATATATATATATATATATATATATATATATATTATTATTATATGTATATATATATATGCCATTTAGGAGTTTGTTTATTCCGGTAACATAAAATTCTGAAGTACTGAATTTGATGAACTCTTTGAACGAACTTTCAGCATCGGTTTGATTTTTAAACTCCGTCTCTCGCAGAAAACCACCAAGGTGCTTGAAAATGTGCTAGTTTGTAGGAGAAAGGCCAGGGGAATAAGCCGGGTGAGGAAGAACTTCATAGACAAATTCCCTCAACTTCTGGAGAGTTATTACTGAAACGTGTGGTCGAACATTGTCATGAAGCATGATTAGCCCTCTTGTGTTGACCAGTCTGGGACGGAGGAGTAGTAGATTTTTGTTCATTCTACCAATGTCAATGTTTTTGCAGCAATGTTTTTTCCAGTTTTAAATAAGTTATAGTGGTTGAGTCCAGTAGTACACCAACAAAAAATCACCATAACCTTCTTTTTAAAGAACTTAGGTTTAGGGAAGTTTTTCGATGCTTCATTTTGGTGCGAAGTTCGTTCTTTTTATTATTAGTGTACACAATCCACTTTTCATCGCAGGATACAATACGGTCGAGAAATGCATCGGTCTAGTTACGGAGAAGAAGCGATGAACAAATTTTCTGATTTCAATTGAAATCGTAGGGTACCCATTTGTCGAAATGTTTTGAATTTCCGATCGCTGGCAGTTTGCTGGCAAACTTGAAATTTATTTACCAGTTCTCGAATGATTTTATGTGGATCTTCCTCAATGACGGGTTTTAATTAAACGTCATCGATGATACATGGGCGTCCACTACACTCATGTTCTATAGGTCTCAGGGCTTCACTGCGAAATCGTTAAAACCAATTTCGAGATGACCACTCACTGATCATTTCTTCACCAAACATTTCGTTGATATCGCGAGCAGTTTCAGCTGATATACATCCATTTTTGAATTTGAATAGTAAAATTGTTCGAATATCGCGCTTTGACATTTCCATTTCAGATGATTGCAACAGCGGTGAAAAAATATTGATATTAATCTATCGATGCATCTGGGAAAGCCTAAGTCTGTATCATCAGACAATTGCCAAAACTTGTTTTAATAAATCAAAAAACCTACAAAATAATGCTTACTTTATAATGCATATATATATATATATCTGTACAGTGGCCAGAATGAGTTTAAGACCGATGAAGACAGATCTATTCCTTAATTTATTTTCAACAAAACTGTATAAAATTATTTTACTTTTTACAGCTTATGTAGGATTTCTTTCTCTTTCCAATGATATAGACGTTATAAATCTTTCTACAATGAACTAATTTTAATACGCAATTAATTCAAATGATTAAAAATTGTTAGCAAAATAAATTTATGACCGTATCAACATTATTTTGTGTAAATTGAAAATTTACAGCACAAATGATCAATGAACAACAACTTAGTAGTATCTAGTTCCACAGCCATTATTTTCAATTACTGCCTCACAACGGCGGGCCATGGAGTTCGACAAGTGAGTATAAAAATCACTCGGAATGTTCTGCTATATTTCTTCAAGAAAATTATATAATTGGGACAAATTTGTTGGTGTTTTTCGCAAAAACTCTAAGAAACATTAGTTCTATAAACTTTCTATCGGATTCAAATCTAGGCTCTGCGCAGGCCACTCAATAACTTCCATATTATTGCTGTCGAAATATTGCAAAATGTTCTTAACGGGGCAATTTTCCTGCTGGAAATTCGATCCAGGTGGCATCTTATTATTTGAATATTGCAGCAACTTTCCATTTACTAACTGCAGATAGGTTACACTGTTCAGTCTGACATCAATTTTATCAAATAGAACAATACCTAGCTGCTGAACGCGGCCAACACCATTACCACCCATCTCTTGCTTGCGCCGTTTTCTTGACACAGAATGGAATTCTTCAGTTAGACGGTGACTAACCTAAATCTTTTCGCGTGGTCAAATGATGCGGGATTCGCTGCTCGAAAGAGCTTTTGACTAGTCTCCGGTCATCCATTCAATATGGATTTTAGCAAACCTGTTCTGCTTCCGCCGTTTCGTCTCTGAAATTATCGAAAAGTCCAAATTCTTTTAGGTGGTTTCTGACAGTTTGTGGTGTGAAGCTTATGTCAGTTTCATCAGATAACCGCTTGCAGATGCCCATTGCTGTTAGTATTCTGTTACCTTAAGAGAGCCTCTGGATTTGCCGATCCATCTGTACGGTTGCTTTTCTCGGAACGCCCATTCTTTGCCGATCTTTGTATTGGACGGTGGCTTGGTCACGCTTCCATACTTGAACACAAGCCGTTTTGCTGCACCCAATGGCTTGCTACTTTTTGTGAAGGACACGTTTTGTTGATGAAGCAACGCGATTTTGATCTGGTAACTGGTCTGATACTATGACACTTTCCCAAAGCGAAGTAAACTGTAACGATGCTCGATTCTTAAACAAAACAGTAAAATACGACCGGCCATATGACCAACCATTCAGTTTGTTAATTTGCATAATCTTGGTACGGTCTTAAACTTTTTATGCCGACCATTTCTAATCATTTGAATCAATTGCTCATTAAAATTATTCGAATTGTACAAAGATATATAACGCCTGAATTATTCGAAAGAGAAAACTATTCGACTTAAACTGTAAAATGTAAAATAATTTTATACAGTTTTGCTAAAAATCAATTAATGAAGGAATAGAACTGTTATCATCGGCCTTAAACTTGTATTGGCCAGTATATATATACACGCACTCATTGTTAGTTTCTATAAATCAAACAATCGTTCACTTTTTAATAGAAATGACCTAATAAGTTTACCGTTCATTCCGTGAAGTATCTACGTACTATTACGCATTTCTAGAAATAACAGTTAAAACCTCTCCTCGCCACAATAAGGCACATATCTTAAGACTGACAAGGAAGGCAAGGTTCCTCTAGCATCCGGGGTTTAGACAAATCACCAGTGTTTTCTCATTTCATTAATGTTCATCAATGGTTCTTACTCGGCTGCCTAGTGTTAAGATGGCTCAGTTTGACAGTATATAAGAATTAGAGGAGAAATCGCTAACTGATTTCATAAATGCAAAAGGTGAAAATTATAAATAATAAATGTGGCTTATTCACAATTTACAACCTAGAGAGAACTATAGATGCCACTCAAGTGATTAAGGCTACTAGTTAGCACTACTATTGCTAGAAATAGCAGTCAAAACAACACTTATTCACGGTAAAGTACATATCTATCTATCTCTAACTCTCTCTCTCTTTCAGTGAGTACAGATATATATATATATATATATATATAATATATATATATATATATATAGACGAGAGATTTAGAAATTCAATATTTCTTATATATATATATATATACATATATATATATATATATATAGAGAGAGAGAGAGAGAGGGGGAATATTGTATTGCATCAATATGTTTCTGTGTCAGACAAAATGCTTAACGGCATTTCATTCATCTACACTCTGGTTTCAAATGCTACAAGGTCGACATTGCTTTTCATCGTTTCGGGGTCAATAAAATAAATATTATTAAGAAAACACTTAAGTGAATATAATTGACTTGGCCCCTCCCCTGTACTTTCTGGACTTGTGCCAAAATATGAAACCAATTTACACTTAAACCACTTGTCCGTAGAGAAAGAAAGAAAGAATGAGATATCAATCATATAAAAGAAAATAAGAAAATTAAAATACCTGTTCCATCTTGGGGACGTTCCATTTCTTTTATCAACTTTTTGGACAGAAACCAAACAAATATGATAATTCCATTGCATATAACATAAGACACAACCAGAAGAACAACAGGATTCATTTGACTTTCGTTCAGGCAAAGCACCAAGGATGTAATTGCGAATACCTCAGTGCGTAGAGCAAGAAATACACTCTTGGGATTGAAGGAGAAATACTTTCTTAGGAGAGAAACGTCTGGAAAAGATCATGAAAGAGTATTATAAGATTTTAGATATTATGATGGAGAATTATCAGATGAGAAGACAATGCGTTGTTAGAATCGGTAAGAGACCGGATAAAATGCTCAGTGACATTTCATCCGTCTTTATGTTCTTTGTTTAAATTCTAGAGTGATAAAATAAATAACACTTGTGTACTGGGGTCGACGTAAACGATTTGCCCCTGCCCCATTTCTGCTGGCCTTCAAAAATAATTTTAAAATCTATATTTAGCTTTAGTAAGGCGGTAAGTTGGTAGAATCGGAAGCACACCGGACAAAATAATTACTAGCATTTGGTCCATCATTAATTTCTGAGTTCCAGTTCCACCGAGATCGACTTCGCCTTTTAGAATTTCGGGGTCATTAATATAAGTACAAGCTAAGCAATGGGGTTGATGTAATCGACTCAGCTCCTCTCCGGAAATTGCTGACCTTGTGTGTAAATATGAAACTAATTAACACTTAAACCAACGGTAGATACCCAAAGCAAGTACTAATCGGGTACGAAGCACCTAAAACAAATATTTTAAATAAATGTCTAAAATCAAAATACCTCTTTTATATTTGCGAGTTTTCATTATAATCCAGGGCAGAAAACATCCAAGAATGAACAGAAGTGGAAATAAAACCACGAAGACTATGATCACAGTATAACTTATTGGCGTAGGATTTTTACCTGAAAAAAAATCACGAAAGAATATTTCAATATGCTAAGCCTTATAATACAATACCGTACAAAAATCTTCGGTCACTTAAAACTATTGTAAACTTGTAAACTTCTACTAATTGTCAAATTATAAGTGGACATTTTGCATTGCATTTTTTACAGAATAAATGTTGGCCCTGTTGGAGTTAATTCCATATCTAACCATTATATTTTGTAGTAGCGGTTCTGAATTAGAAGGGAAGATGCGAAACGATCACCAAAAATGGCCCTGCAAAAGTTTTCGGCCACCTCACATAGACCCAATAAGTGATTTAAAACAGAAACATGTCTATAATGAAAAATTGTTACATTTCAAGATGTTACAGTAAATTTTTAATATTCCGTGTGGCTTCCCTTAGCTTGAATAATTACTTCCATGTGCCTGGTTAGAAATGCATACAAAACCTTTACCATCGTCAATGGTCTGAGATGCCATTCTCTGCGGCTGAGCTCCCACAACTCTTCAGAACTGCACGGATTCTTCTAATAAATTATTCGTCCTAATAATGCATAAATCGCTGCATACAATTAATGCGATGGAAACAAGTGTTGGACTATTAATATATATAAAGCAACTGTAAATATATATAACATTTGGATATTCAAATTCTCTCCATTCTCCTTAATATAAATTAAGTTAGCTAAGTGTGTTAATCTAGTTAAGTTCGTTGAGTTAATTACTTAAGTTAATTAGTTAAGAAAGTTTGTTAAATTAGTTAAATCAGTTAAGTTAATTAGTTAAGTAAGTTAATTTGTTAAGTAAGTTAATTAGTTACGTAAGTTAATAAGTTAAATGAAGTTAGTTATTTAGTAAGGGATGTAGGTAGGTAGATAGATAGATAAATAGATAGATAGATAGACAGATAGACAGATAGACAGACAGACAGACAGACAGACAGACAGACAGAAAGAAAGAAAGAAAGAAAGAAAGAAAGAAAGATAGATAGATAGATAGATAGATAGATAGATAGATAGATAGATAGATAGATAGATAGATAGATAGATAGATAGATTAAAGAGAACCTTTCCTTCGCTGTAGAGTTGTTAATAACGTTGAAGTGGATTGCTTTGAAAGTGCCCCGTGCAGGTGACACATAAAGGGCAAACTTATGGGGCCAGGTAAAACACCTGTTTTGATACATTGTAGAATGCACTCAGTACATTTTGTTAAGTGGTTGGCGTTAGGAAGGGTGTAGGAACCAAGCAAAGTCAGATTTTGACTGGGTGCAGTTCTGGTTTCCAGCTCTGATCAAATTGTCCAAACCATGTCAGCTAGAGAGACAGTCCGTCAATTCAGATGTATGTGATTAGACACACGCACACACACACATATGTAGCCATCTAAAAAGCAGTAATGTATGTGCCACGCAGAGAGCACTCGGGTATAAAGTACTCCTGTCAGCGTTGCCTTGAAATCCCTCATTCCAGTGCCATGTAGAGAGTACTATTACCACATGTACAACAACTGTACCGGCTTCAGAGATTCTCTCTCAAACTCTATTTGTATAAACATATTACAATAAGAAGTTCGCACCATCTGCAGGAAATTAGGGACAAAATATTTAATTAAAAAGTAATGCAAGAAGGAGATAAAAATGATTTATTTCGATAATAATAGAAAAATTCAACTGCAAATTCATTGAGTGTTCTATTGGCCTCCATCTATTGTTATACCATTATAGTGCTTGCTGACTTCCATGCCATGCTGCCTCAACGAAATCATAAAGCATGGCTTAGACGCTTCAGGTTTCACTTCCCAGTTCGATCTAGCGGGCCTAGACCAAGGGGACGGTAAATAGCTTGACGGTATAACAGTTTTCCAGTTTGCAGTCGGTAGAGCCTTTATATGGGAGGACAAATGCTGTGTCACCTTATACTTCGGCGGCTTGGTGTGGTTAGCTACCAGCCCACATAAAAGAAACCCTTGCTGGTGACACGTAAAGAGCACCCATATCGGTGACCCATAAAAGGCATCTGTACCGCTGACGCTTAAGGGAAACTCTGTACCCTCTTTGGATTGGTTAGCGTTACGAAGGGCATTCAGTCATAGAAACCAAACCAAAACAAACGACTGGGGCCAGCAGCAGTTCTCCTCCTTACTAGTTCCAGGTAAACTGTTTAAAGCATGCTAGTATGGAAGACGGACATTAAAGGATGATGATGATGATGATGATGATGAAGAGGAGGAGGAAGCGGAGGAGAAGGCGGGAGGGAGAGTAAATTGAAAACAACTTTCAAATGAATTCTATTAGAATTCTTCACTTACATTGGTTTTCCATAATTGTGATAACATTGCATGTCACATTTCAGAATAATTCGATAAAAGTAATGTCATGATGTTTCTGAAAGTTCTTTCGTCAGAAGAGTTGCTCTTACGGACATTGGTAAATTCCAAAAGTTTCTGAGAAAGGAAAATATGACGAATTATACAGGCGCAAGAGTATCTGTGCGGTAAGAAGCTGCGTAACCACATGCTTCCAGGTTCAGTTCCACTGAGTGGTAACTTGGGCAAGCGTTCTCTACTATACTCTTATGCTGACCAATGACTTGTGAGTGATTTAATAGATGGAAACTAAAAGAAGCCCAGCGGTGTGTGTATATGTTTATAAGGTACTTGTCAACTGTAGAAATGTTGCTTTTCTAATTGAAACCATTTTTCTCCAATCTCCATTTGAAAGTCCATCATGTCTCTTGAGCCATATCAAAATGAACAACTTTGAATTACGCGGCGGCGGTGGTGGTGGTGGTGGTGTGTGAGGTTCTAATTTTTTTTCTGATTTCTCTTTGCCCCCTCTTTATCTCAGTTGTTCATTCCGCTAATATTTAGAAAAATTTTCGCGCCCAATTTTTGTTGTGGCTGGAAAAGGTGAACGATTTAAAATAAATATATCTTAATTGTAGTGTGAGAAAGTATATATTCTGATGACAAAATATTTATCTTTCAAAACATCCCAAATTTATAGACTATATCGTGTAGGTTAAGAAATGGTTCATTATATATATATATATATACATATATAGCAGAGAATGAGACATCTTTCATTCTCCCCCCCACCACACCTCCTTCTAGGAGGGCAAAGAGAGATCAGAAAAAAAAATAGAACCTCACACCACCACCACCACCGCCGCCGCGTAATTCAAAGTTGTTCATTTTGATATGGCTCAAGAGACATGATGGACTTTCAAATGGAGATTGAGAAAAATGGTTTCAATTAGAAAAGCAACATTTCTAGAAAATAGTAAATTGAAGTGTGAACACAGCACCTTACAGAGTATAAGTATATGACATTTATTTTTAAAATTTAACTTCATTTATTTTATATTCTAAATAATTTGCAATTTCAAAAAATATATTAATTTTGCGTTTTTTAATTTGATAAATTCTACGGAATAATTTTGCGCGTTTTTGATAAATTCTACGGAAAGAATTTAGTGCGAAACAATGTATACATTTATACACAAAGACCTGTTGAGGCAAGCGAAGTTGATATCGAACCTCATCCGACGACAGGCACCCATGCCAACCCCCTTTGCTTGCGAAGACATGTTGGGGCAAGTGTGGCACCCGGCAGATGCCAGGACCCTAGACTGGTGGTACGTAAAAAGCACTATCCGAATCGTGGCCGATACCAGAGCCGCCTCGACTGGCACCAATCTGACCGTGGCCGTTGCCAGCCTCGCCTGGCACCTGTGCGGGTGGCATGTAAAAAGCACCCACTACACTCTCGGAGTGGTTGGCGTTAGGAAGGGCATCCAGCTGTAGAAACATTGCCAGATAACTGGAGTCTGGTGCAGCCTTCTGGCTTCCCAGATCCCCGGTCGAACCGTCCAACCCATGCTGGCATGAAGAACGGACGTTAAACGATGATGATGATGAGAAGAAATTAATTCATTAAGTTTACCAAATTATATACGTCTGTAAAAAAAAAAAAGTTTCACAAATTATATACGTTCGCGTTTGTGTAAAAAAAATATTTACTTTGTTCAAAAAATATTATTAATATTAATTAATTTTCAAGAATTATTTAATTTATATAATTAATTCATTAATTTTATTCTGTAAAATAGTAATTAATTCATTTATCTGTAAATCCGCGAGGAAGCGACTATGTAATTTTTTTGTGTAAAATTGAAAATGTTATATATACACACACACACAACACACACACACACATATTATTTTTAGTGAAATCCAACACCTTTTGTCTTAAAAAGCAGAAAGGTATCTAAAAAGATCCTGGGGGGGGGGTTAACGCGCATGCGCGAATAGCGCATGCGCGAATCGCGCACTGCGCATGCGCAAGTCACTTCGTAGGATCTCAAGTATCGAGTACCTACGTCTGGCGCGCGCGCGCGCGAATTCGCGTGTGCGAAACCGGGACCACTACAGTTGACAAGTATCTGTTTATAATATTAAATAAATACAGCTGAAGCATGATAAGTATTATTAACTGCGTGTACTTAAGGTAAATGCTTCGTGCATTTTCCAGGAGCTGCAATAGCGTGGCGGAGTCTAGCATTCACACACGGTAGTGTGTGAATAATATTTTTAAAGTGATCATACTCATTCGTGATCAGTTCTAGGCTTTGTCACTAACTCAGTTTTCAGCTATGATGTTTAAACGATGTTTACATTTTTAGATTGGTCACATCCTAAGCTATATTTTCTCCTGCGAAGTTGAAAATTGGTTCATTGGAAAATAAGTTTGAGTGAATATGTCCGGTCAAAACGGATGAGTAACGCTTGACATCGACCATGAGTACAAATATATTTTATGATTTTGTGTAAAGCTTTTGGTTTTGATTGACGCATATGATAGAACTCATGAAGACGAGTGTCGTAATGCTAATCTTTTCAAAAAAATATTCAAAATTAATAAGTTATTATATAAGCTAAATGTGCCAAAATTACATAAAACAATTTTCAAATATTATTTTTACTTATTACTACGGCAGAGTCGTTAACACACAGGCTGAAAGCTTCGCGGCATTTCGCCTGTCTCTGAGTTCAAATTCCTCCGATATCACCTTTGCTTTTTTTTATCTCATTTTGGGACTCGATAAGATGATTATCAGCTGAGCACTGAGGCCTATATAATCAACTTTCCTTTCTTCTGGATCTGATGGCCTTCTGCTGGAAACTAATATTGCAAAGTGTTTGTTTCAATTCAGTATTTAGGTATCTTGCAATGGTCTACCTCATATTCATAGAATACACTGTATTCTAATATATATATATATGTGTGTGTCTTATCACCGAAAAGGTAATTATTTTTCCACGCTTCCTGATATTGTTTTTGTGTCTCTCTTTTTGTCTCAAAGCCGTAGGGCGCCTGTGTCATCCATGTTTTTAACCGTTACTGTCTCCAAAAAGATTTTTCGTTTCATGTTCGTCTCTGTTGCGTTGCATTCTTTCCTTCTGTGGCTGGCTGATTCAGAGGGGATCTCAGAATTAAACAGCCGAAATCTGCGATGAGGGATCAGTTTCTGACTGAAGAATGAAGGCTTTGAATGACCCGTTTGTCTTTTTGTTCGTCCCTTCGTGTATTTCATGTTATTTATTTATGTAAAGGTTTATTATATATATATATATATATATATATATATATCGTAATACATACCATTCATACACAGTAGTATGTGAATAATATACTTAGGATCAACATTTAATCACTCGCGACCTCTTCTAGGCTTTGTCACTAATTCAGCTTTTTACCAAACTTGATTTTGTTTATACATTTTCAGATTGGTCTCCCCCTAAGCTATATTTTCTATATTTTGGGCTACAAAATTTGAAATTTGGTTCTGTAGAGAAACATAGTTGAGATTTCAAATAGGTGATGTCAAAAAGGGGAGAATAACACCTGAAGTCGACTTTAGGGATAAACACTTGACGCTGCATACATACATTCGTTCACATATACACACACACACGCACATGCGCGCGCGCACACACACACGCACGCACGCACGCACGCACGCACGCACGCACACAAACACGCACAAACACACATACAAAATGCACACGCACACACACATTCACATACATATGAAGGGAAGCAAAGGTGACTGTAACGAACACCTTACGCAAATTTAAATTTCTCAATCTTCCAAAATATTTCTGAAGTAAGTGAATCAAATTCAGTGCAAAGAATTCCTACAATATACTAAATTTGAAAATACTCACTTAATTTTCAAAATTCAAAAATTGTGAACAAGACAGAAATTATGTGCCATATAGAAATAAATAAAACGATATTCCATTGACTTACATTTCTATCGAAACACTCGATTGATGTCAGAGGACTGGAATCCCTCGCCGTCATCTCGTATTCGCAGTTTCTGTTTGTGATCTCAATTTTTGGTTTCACTGTAAAATATGTTACAAACATGTTTATGAACTGTAAAGAGAGTTGATACCGTTTACAAGTAATGTCGTCTTTACATTCGGTGTATTGTACTTTTTTTACTGTTATTTATGGTTTTTTAATTGATTCAGTCATTAAACTGCGGCCATACTGGAGCATTTGAGAAAGTCTAGCTGAATGAATAAAATACAATCCTATGTACATATACATGTATGTATGTATGTACGTATGTATGTATATGCGTGTATACATGTATACGTATATACTTATATATATATATATATATATATAATTATTATTATTATTATTATTATTATTATTATCATTATTTAAAAGAGGATTGACGTAACTCTTCACAAAGGTAAACAGTCAAGACGAAGAGCGCGATTCGATAGTAAGATATTTTATTAGTTGAACGATATTTCAACAGTACGTCTGTCTCTGTGAAGTTTAAAATAAGAAGTGATAAAAATTCAAAATTACAGAAATTTAAACGTAAAGTATGAACGAGAGCAACCTGCGTCCACACGTTAATGGGATGACATCATCAGTTTTTAAGCTACAACTTTATAACAGGCGAAAAGAAAAAGACAGAAAAAAAACAGAAAAAAGAAGGACAGGAATAAAGGAAAGAAAAAGGGAGATAACTGCGTGGAAAACAACAACAGGGACAACAACACCACCTCCATCAACAACAACAACAACAACAACTTCAGCATTAGCAGCCATAAGAACACAATGAACCTGAGCGAAGCTAAATCCTTTTGTAAAACCATTAGCAATTGGACTACAAGATTGACATTATAAAATCCGGTATCATGTCTTAATGAAGAGGAGAACAAAATCTCCCGAAATACGAACAATTGTTTGTAAATGTGCTTCTCCCAAGGAGAGGAAACTTAAATTTCTTAATCTGGCAGAGACTGAAAAATGCTACGGATACAGAAAGGAAAACAATATGGGATGGTCGCTGCTATATGCAGCAGTGAGCAAAAAACCAGAATAATGGCCACTATAAATTGCTCATCTCAGACTTTTGTAATGATTCCCCATTAAATGGGTAAAATGTTTTGATCATTCTGGAGGAGCATGGGGAGGTTCTGGAGGTGACGTCCACCCCATAACTCATCAGGACTGGAATTCTTATGGAATTACAGATACTATTTTTTCCAGTGGAAATAAAACGCATTCCCGATTTTTTCTGCTTCGGGGAATGCGACAGATGCTATTTTATATAGGAGGTAAAAAACATAAGTGTTTTGTGTATGTAAATTTGAACCACCTTAAAGCCTTTTGCCCCGCGATGCAGAAAGCACGAAGCTCTCCACCGTTAATTTCAACTTCTCAAGTTGGGGCCAAAAGTATTACCTCGCATGACTCAGGCCTCGCAAAGGCAAAGTCCTTATTCACATCTAACCAAAACACCTTTCTCGGAGATAAGAGACAAACGGAATAAGAAACAAATATGAAACAGAACATCCTAAATAGAAGGCCCTAAGGTAAAAAATCAAAATCCGTCACAACAAAAATTAAAGACAAATCAACATCAACACCTTAATCACAAGACAACTGATTTTTACAAACAAATACATAAGCCACAAAAAGTCAAGAAAACAATTTGGAACACACGAAAAACAAAATGTCAAACACACACACACTCTTGGGTACATACTTTCTTCATCAATTTCACTGTTGTTCGGAAGAGCTACATAGAATCGATTTAAGAAGTAATTAATAACCAAAACATTACAAGTGGAGAAGATTTTGCGGGACTCCTCTCGAAATCTCCATCGGGTAGTATGTTAATCCAAACAGATACGGATACGTAACTTGATTTTAAACAGAAATCCCCCCAGCACATTGGAAGGTTTAGCAAGTTTCCCCGCAAAAACTTCCTAGAAAAACACTTCCCCACTCCCCATTCGAACAAAAAGAAGACTGCCAGCAGGCATCTCTCGGCACAAAGGTACGTAGTTCCATTTTATTTTCTATAAATTAAATGGCTATACTTAGAGTTGGCTGTGTAAATGTACAGCGCTTCGCTTCGGGTTGGAAGCAGGGCCACCAGCTCAATGATCTCTGGTCCCTTAACTTAGATACGACTGCAATTAATGATACAATAATTTTCGAGGACTACAAGGTATTCTTGACTTCTGGTCACTCAACAGATTCAATTGCCGGAAAAGAAAATAAACATCCTAACATCGGGCTACAACACGTTCCCTTAGATGCCAAGAACCCTCCTTAGTATCATAGTTGTTATTGATAAAACTGTTTTTGGCAGCTGTACTAAACTGGGTTTTATATCTATTTCCGCTATCTATCTGTTCAAATCTTTAGGGATAGTTCCTAATACACCTATAACTACTAGGATACATTTTAACCGCTCTTCCCATAGTCTCTGTAATTCAATGGCTCGGGCCTGGTACTTTTCTATTTTTTCTATACTTCTCATATTAATTTTTTCATCATTTGGGATTGTAGGGTCAATTCCCTGTAGGGTCAATTCTCTGGCACTTTCTACTCACTTTATCTACTACTACTACTACTACTACTACTACTACTACTACTACTACCACCACCACCACCACCAAATCTAGCCTTTTAGCTTTTATTACTCTGCCAGTCTAAATGTTAAAGTCCCACGACATCTTGTATTTCTTACTTTCTAATATTTTACTAGGTTCATATTCATACCATTTATCAATATGTTCAAATCCTACCATTCTACAAAGCCCTCAGTGTATTACTCTCTCTAGATTGTCATGTCTTTTCTTGTATTCTTTCTGTGCCAGCATGCTACATTCATTTCCTATGTGAGTAATGCTTTCCTATTTTTTGATTTGCATAACCTACATTGGAATCTACTTGGTTTTTATCCATTTTGGTTTTTATCCAATTAGTTCTTAATGCTTGAGCTTATGCAGCAACTAAAATACTTACTGTCTCCCTCTTCAGCTTTCATTTCTTAAGCCATGACTATTTGCTGAAACTATCATTAGGAATCTACCCTGCAACACCTTCTCCTGACAGTCAGATCATTTCTGTTCTTTTTTCTAGTTTTTAAGTTTGTTTGGTGTTTTGTTTTCCCTATGTCTTAATTAAAGGAATTAAGAAAGCGGTTAACATCAGAGTTATCATTAATTCATTTCGACCCAAACCTGAAAATAATTGTGGTATCGGATGTCAGTGAATACGGTATAGGAGCTGTGATATTGTATAAATTTAATGATGGTAAATTCAAAGCTATTGCACATGCATCGAGAGTTCTATTACCAGCGGAAAGAAACTACAACCAGATTGAAAAAGAGGCGTTATCATTAATTTCCGCAGTAAAATAATTCCATAAATTCTTACTTGGGAGGAAGTTTACACTGCAAACGGATCACCGACTGCTACTGTCTATTTTCAGTTCGAAAAAGGGTATCCCCACGCACTCAGCGAACCGCCAAATGGCTTGAAGTGTGCAAATGTTCAAGGCCTACCACAAGTGTGACAATTGACTTCTTGGAAGAAAAAATTTCTCTCGTTATGGGGTGCCAGATACGATCGCGTCAGATAATGGTACACAATTCACGGCGAAGGAGTTCGAAAGATTCTGTAAGTCGGTTCAAATGAAGCATATGTTAACTCCGCATACCATCCAAGGTCAAATGGATTAGCGGAAACATTCGTCGACACATTCAAGAGAGCTTTAAGAAAGACCAGACGGGAAACCCTTGAAGATACAAATATGACAAAGTTTTTGCAGGTGTATAGAATAACACCGAATCCAAATGCAGAGTCGGGTAGGACACCCGCAGGTTTGATGTTTTGCAGAAAAATTTGTTCTATTTTTGATAAATTGTTGCCAAAACAGAAAATAGAAAATTCGGGAAGAAGAACGAAATTTTTTAACACGGGTGACGAAGTGTATTTTAAAATACATAGAAACAGGACTGGGAACAAGGATATATAACTGGACGTCTGGGTAACGTGATGAACATGGTAAAAGGTCCAAAATATGAACACAGAA
>NC_043000.1:39514277-39519277 GCF_006345805.1 Octopus sinensis
GTGGAGTGAAACAGGGTTGCGTTCTGGCGCCGACGCTCTTCGGAATTTTCTTCTCCCTTGTCCTGTCCTATGCCTTCAGAACGTCCGACGACGGAGTGTTCCTCCACACCAGGGCTGATGGTGGATTGTTCAATCTTGCGCACCTCAGAGCTAAGACCAAAGTCTGTCAGGTGCTGATCAGAGAGATCCTCTTTGCTGACGATGCCGCCCTAACATCACACAACCAGCCGGGTCTCCAGAGGCTGGTCAGCTCCCTGGCGGATGCCTGCCAAGAGTTCGGCCTTACCATCAGCCTGAAAAAGACAGAGATCATGGGCCAGAACGTCGGAGGGGTCCCCAGCATCAGTGTCGGCGACCACAGCTTGCAGGTGATGAACGAGTTCACTTACCTGGGATCGACGGTCTCCAGCAGCCTGTCCCTCGAGCCGGAGCTGAACAGACGGATTGGGAAGGCTGCTGCTGCCATGGCTAAGCTCTCCAGGAGAGTGTGGGAAAACAACATGATCACAATAACCACCAAGATCGCAGTGTACCGAGCCTGCGTGCTGAGCACCCTACTCTACGGCAGCGAGAGCTGGACAACATACACCCGGCAGGAATGCCGCCACAGCGGCTTCCACATGCGGTGTCTTCGACGGATCCTTGGCATCTCCTGGAAGGACCGAGTACCAAACGGAGTCATCCTAGAACAGACTAATATGCCAAGCATGCATGCCCTCCTTGTGCGGAGACGACTGCGCTGGCTCGGACACGTCTGCCGCATGTAGAACGGTCGCATGCCTAAAGACATCCTGTACAGCGAACTCACCACGGGATCCCGACCCAAGGGACGTCCACAGCTACGATACAGGGATGTGTGCAAGCGCGACCTGAGGACTGCCAACATCTGTGTGGACACGTGGGAGGAAACAGCTGCTGACCGCTCTGCCTGGCGTCGGACGGTGAGGAAAGGCGTTTCCATGGCTGAGGAAAGGAGAGCACAATTGTGGTTGGACAGGCGGGACAGGAGGAGGACAACTGCAGCAACACCCTACACGTACCCATCGATGTTCGTGTGCAGCAACTGTACCAAGGACTGCCACTCTAGAATTGGACTGTTCAGTCACAGCAGACGCTGCTCATCATCAAAGTAGGCCCCACCCTTGGCGCAACCCATTGTCTATCAAGACAGACGGGGAAGAGAGATATATATATACATACATATACATGCATATACAAT
The DNA here is from genome assembly GCF_006345805.1 of Octopus sinensis. NCBI lineage: Eukaryota > Metazoa > Mollusca > Cephalopoda > Octopoda > Octopodidae > Octopus > Octopus sinensis. The sequence goes on from NC_043000.1 coordinate 39,515,497, forward strand.
CACACACACACAAATATGTATGCAAAAAGGGAGTGGCACAGAAAGAATGAGATAGAGAGAGAGTGAGAGAGAGTTAACTGACTCTCAACATGGAAAACACATTGTAGCACTCAAATGATTAAACTTTACGTCTGGATATTTTGCGGAGGACGAAATCATGAAGATACAGTTTGGCTATCAGGGGTATCCAAATCAGCAGATAAGATAAACACGGTTCAGATACACAGACAGAATCGAGTTTTGGTGTTTATCTATCAACCCTTACCTATCCCTTACCTTCACCCTGATGAAGGAGGCTTTGGATTTTACCAACGATTATTTTATTCCATTACTGGTTGTAGATTTTTGTTGGATACAATCTCCCAACGTTATGCAGTTACTCCGAGTATCCAGAGGGTTCTGTCAGAACTGTAGCACCATTTCCTCACTAATTCATTTTCTTTGTGTAATCCGAGTTTGTTTTAGCAGATATACATACATACAGACATATACAAATATATATATATATATATATATATATATATATATATATATATATATATATATATATATATGCATGTGTGTATATATATGTGTATATGTATTTATATATATATATATATATATATATATATATTATATATATATATATATATATATATTATATATATATATATATTATATATATATATTTGAGTAATTGAATGATTATCTTATTAAGGATAATTCGAAGGATAACCAATACCTGGGTAGCAAATTCACATCAGAAAGAACACGGTTGAAGCTACGTCGCTAGGGCATAGACTACGTGTCTTCGTGCGGAAATTTTTATGTTTATTTTAAAATTATAAGTATATGAAAGAATGGAGTTGAACGACTAGTTAACAAATATCCTTATTCTCGACATATGTTTCGAAGGCTGCATATTCCTAATTCCGAAGAAATAAGGAGTACATTATGCAGATTTCTCTCAGGAAAATCAAGGAAACTTATGTCGACATCAAAATGCACAAAAAACCTTTAGCTGACCGCTCTCAATGAGCCCATGGCGATAATGAGTGTCTCTTTATAATGAGTGACGTCAGAGTGGCTGAATGTAGAAGAATCTAGAAGTTTCTAAAGGTTCAAGAGTTCAAACGAAGTAGGAGGAGGGAGGCATAAAAATAGTAAGGTGAGAGAGTGCAGGTCAAAAGAATGGTGGGTTTAAATGATTTCTTTTGTGAATGAGTGCCTGTGTGTGTGACTGTATATCATCATCATCATCATCATCGTTTAGCGTCCGTTTTCCATGCTAGCATGGGTTGGACGGGTCAACTGGGGTCTGTGAAGCTGGAAGCTTCGTCAGGCCCAGTCAGATCTGGCAGTGTTTCTACGGCTGGATGCCCTTCCTAACGCCAAACACTCCGCGAGTGTAGTGGGTGTTTTTTACGTGCCACCTGCACAGGTGCCAGACAGAGCTGGCGAACGGCCACGAACGGATGGTGCTTTTACGTGTCACCGGCACGGGGCCAGGCGATGCTGGCAACGGACACGAACGGATGGTGCTTTTACGTGTCACCGGCACGGGGGCCAGCCGAGGCTGGCAACGGACACGGACGGATGGTGCTTTTACGTGCCACCGACACGGGCCAGACAGAGCTGGCAAACGGCCACGAACGGATAACTGTCTTAATGTGTGTATGTGTGTGTCTGAATGCGTGATTGTGTTTGTGGATTGGTAGAAGTCAGAAAACTGACAGCTGTGAGTTGGAAGGTCTGTATCTGGTGTTCGATTATGTTTACTGTAGGGAAAGGAAAGTAGATAGCGAAAGGGAGAAAGAATCGAGCGAGGTGAGAGGCAACGCAAGAATGGATAGTAGTAATTGGAATATAAGAAAATCTTTTTTGACTATTGGGGTGAAATATAGCAAAAAAAATTGGGGGAATTCGAGGGGTTATCTATATTAGTCACTATTTATATGAATGAAAGGTGTGTTCTTTCCAGTGTAAGCACCTGTAGGATCTTTCGACGATTGTGTTTATTAAAGGGCCTTTGGCGAACAAAATATGAAAAAGTTCGGAATTACAGATGCCACAAAATTTTCTGCCTTTATCAAACGGGAAGGACACCGACAAAATGGACCATTCGAGCTTGAACGTAGTGTTATTGTTCTTCAGACGCCAGACTAATTTGCTTAGCCCCGTGCTGTGTTGCTTTCTCTTCTCTGAAAGTGGAATAATGGTTGAAGACTCTTTGGGCTAATTTAGAAGAGGTTGCGCCAATATAGAAGTAGACATCGGTCCAGAAGAGATTTTGCATTGGTAAGTGGTGTTTCTAATTTTGGAATTTTTGGATAAGAACTTTAATCTGTTGGGGTTGGTTTCCGATACTAAGACAGAGTTTTTATTGTTGTGATAGGGTAAAAATTGTTGCTGGTTTTGGCTACGATACTATTCCTCTTATTATCATTACTATTAGTTATAATATCGTCGGCAAATTCCCTGGCTATAGGATTGCTGCGATTGTTATCATCAATAATATAACTGTTATTAGAATGCTGGTACTATTACCACTAACACCACCACTGTTAATAATCTGGCTAATGTTATTATCATTATTACTATTGCTAACGCTAATGCTGCTATGAATGTTGCTAATATCCATACTACTTCTATTATTATTATTATTGTATGTTACGTGGAAGGGTAAGGGCGGTGTCGCTACTCATGGGTGGAGAGACCCATTTTAGCAGCTTATTATTGTGGGAAGCTATTATCTGCGAAAGATTTTTAGTATTTGAGAATGCTATTCTAACTTTATGCGAATTTATAGTGGAGTAGTATCTAGAATTCATAGGAAAATTCTTAGTAACGGCTTCACGGAATTGTAAAGGGAGATTAGACCTGATTTGTCTCCCGAAAGGAATCACAAACCAGATATAGTTTTTTTTGTTCTTGGAATGGCTGAGAGTGTTGACATTTACATTAAAGGGTATATTTCTGTGTTGTAGAATGGGTTTTGTTTACGCTGGTTTACCCTAGTCCGTAAGTATTATTGGTAAAAATATATTTGTGTCGACGTTTCTAGAGCTGAAATCACTATTTATGTTATTTATATTATTATTAGAAGTTATCTTATCTTGATGGGCAGATATTAGTTTAGGATGGGCCGGATCGATATATGATACCTTATCCCTATAACCGGCTTTTGACAAAGCGGCATTATAAAATTCTGCTTTCTGTTTAAAAATGTCGACATTTGCTGATAACTGAGATAGTCTTAAGGATATATTTTTAACCAAATTATCGGTGATAGTTTTTGCATGGTTACTGAAAATACTGACATATTTTAGGTTCGTAGACGGCTTATGGTAAGGGAAGTAAGAATTATTATGCAAATTTAGGGTAACATCTAAGAAATTGGCCTTAGTTAGTTCGTTGTCAAAAATTATGCTCATGCCCATCCTGCTGAAAAATCTAACTAATCTATTTTTAGTCTTCTGTATCCTACTGTTAGGGGCATTATGTAGGTAAAAAAGACAATCGTCTCGATACAGACCGCCGCATATGTCCGGGAATTAGTCGGCTAATTCATATAGAATATAGATTCCGACCAAATCGGCCACCTGGGCGCTATCTGAGCTTCCCATTGGCACATCGAACGCGTTGGGAGTATCCTTACGGACCCATAACTTTTCATTCAACAAAAGAGTAGACCAATCTACTACGGTTTCGTACTGAACTCGTAAGCATGTGAGTGGGCAGTAAGCTTCTACCACACACCCACGCTTATATATATATATGTATATATATATATATATAT
>NC_043000.1:39521777-39529277 GCF_006345805.1 Octopus sinensis
GTATGTTTATCTGTATATATATTTTGCACATTAAAACCGATTGATTTATCTGTTAACTTAATCGCTTTTAAACCCTCTCTCAGCACACACAGGCACACACTTAAGATGTTATCACACACAGCTATCCAGCAGAAAATACTGGCTTCCAGCTTCTGTTTCCTGATTGGTTAAAAATAATCACTTTAACCTTTCTAAACTTTTTCTAATTGTGAAAATTTTCACTAAATTTCAAAATTTGAAAAGTTGTGGACCCAAAAATCTATCATCCGCCAGATGGGTTCAAAGACACAATATTCAGTTGACTTACCTGTCCATAGTAACATCTGATTGTTGTCCTAGGATGTGAACATTTGGCCATTACTATGTGTTCGGTGCTGGTGGATTTGGTTTCAATTTTCGGTCTCACTATAAATATGTACGAACACTATATTAATTGTTAAAGGATTAATAAACTTTAAACATAATTTCGTATTTCTTTTCATTTCTTTCGATTTACTTGTTTCAGTCATAAGACTGTGACCATGCTGGGGCACTGCCTGGGGCATTTGTAATCGAAATAATCGGCGCCAATAATTATCTGATTTGTAAGGTACTTATTGAATCGTTTTCTTATGCCGGACAGCTAAGTTTACGGAGGCCTAAACAAATCTACAACAGTGGCCAAGTGATGATGGGGACAATCACACGCACACACATATATATATGTACGACGGGCTTCTTTCAGTTTCCGCCAACTGAATCCACTCACAAAGATTTGGTCATTCCGAGACTTTATTAGAAAACATTTGCCTAACGTGTCATGCAATGAGAATGAACTCGGAACCATGTGGTTTGGAATCAAGCTTCTTACCAGACAACCATGCGAGTATGTATATATATATATATATATATATATATATATATATATATATATATATATATATATATTATAATAAATTAGAGACAAAACCACTATTATGCAAATCAAACAAAGAAAGACTTAAGCCAATACATAAAATATAAGTTTATAACTCGCTAAGAAGGTTTAGAAACCACCTGAAGAATGTCTAAGATGTGCTGACACGAAACGATCGTAGTGGTTATTCATTTGTTAAATTTTAATTTATATAAATTATTTTATATTTTATGTATTGACTTAAGTCTTTCTTTGTTTGAGTTGCATAATAGTGGTTTTGTCTCTAATTTATTATAATATAATATTTTATTATAAAATTGGATTCAATCTTAAATCTGATTTTTCCTTGTAAATTTGGATTTATTCCCTAATATTTATTATTATATATATATATATACATATATATATATCAATAATACAGTGATTGTTTCTTATCAGGAACAAAATGTTTAATAGGACTGCTATAGAAGTGCTCAATTAAATGGTTTCTTATTTAAGAAGTCATGCTTAAATAAGCATGAAAGAATTAAAGCAGTAAAAAAAAAGTTTTAAAAAAACGTTAAAAAAACAGTTAAAATTTTTTTTTAATTTAAAAAACAACATTAATGGGTGTATTAAATTAAATTCAACCTCGATGGTTTCAATTTTTTACTGCTTTAGTTCTTTCATTTGGGCTGGTCTAAGCATGACTTCTTAAATAAGAAACCACGCAATATTATGTTAGGTCTGGTTAAGGAGGTCTCGCTCTGGTACGTGATGTCTGTCTCTCTATTTTTTCCCCTGACGAAGGAGTAATCATTGTGATGCACCCTCGTGCATTAAATACAGTGATGTACCCCTGAAATGGCCATAGGGAATGTAAATATGGTTTCTTCTTTTTTGCTTCAACATTGTCTTTTAACTATCTGAAAAGTTATTTTTAATGAAAATAATTGCTAAACGATGAACTTATATCTTACCTTATATATTATATATTACTTATTTGTATGCTTCCTATATATATGTATTTTTAAATATATTTTTTATATATCTATATATTTATATATTACTTTATATTTTTACGTATTTATTATTCTAGGTGTTGTAATGTTTTTAAAAAATATATATTTCTTAATCGCTAAAGTATTAACTTTTAACAGTGATGAACTGTATTCACACTTTTTTCTTGCATTTTCTTATATGCTTGTACTGATGAGTTATGTTTCATCTTCCGTGATGTTATACATGTATATTCTAAGTGAAAGAAAAAGCATTTTGTGATTAAATGTTCGAGATATGAAATGTTACGTGGATGACCTTGTATTTGTTTGTTCTACAACCATTGTTTAATATATATATATATACATATATATATATATATATATATATATATATATATATTATATATATATATATATATATACAGGTGGTGGTATTAAGTTAGACATGGCCTGGGCCAATAATGGCCGAAACCTATCAAAGTATCAAAGTATACATACATATATATGTATGTATGTATGTGTGTGTTTGTGTGTGTGTATATATATAATATATTATATATGTATATATATATATGTATATATATATGTATATATATATATATTATATATATATATGTATATATATATATGTATATATATATATATATGTATATATATATATGTATATATATAATGTATATATATATATGTATATATATAATGTATATATATATATGTATATATTATATATATATATATATATATATATATATATATATATTATATATATATGTATATATATATATATGTATATATTATATATATATATATAGATAATAAAGTTTGTTTGTGAAAGCACGTGAGTGAATATATAAGAAAATAGTAAAAAGTGAAAAAACGACAGAAGGTTTAAATGTTAAAGAATATATATATTTGCGTCAATATGTCTGGAGAATATTGACATATTGACGCAAATATATATATTCTTTAACATTTAAACCTTCTGTCGTTTTTTCACTTTTTACTATTTTCTTATATATTCACCCACGTGCTTTCACAAACAAACTTTCTTATCTATATATTAAACACGTGAGACCGAAAATGCCACAGAAGTCAAACACCTCGGATAAAACCTTAAATGAGGACATACTCAAAGAACTGAAAAATATTAATTCACAGCTTCTTAACCTGAACAACAAAATCGAGGAATCAAACTTACTCGCCCGGGAAAGTAAAAGTAATGAAGATGCAACTCGCTACACTGACCAGGTGAGTAAGGATTTACAACTGTTATATACAACACTAAACTCAATTTTCATCAACAAATCCGAAAATAATACACAGGTACCTAATGAAACACAACAGGACACCATACGCACCCAAATCAACCCAGCAAAAAGAAAAATAGGAAACGTTTGGAATACAAACCTGCACAACAGAAAACTCACCTTCTGGAACATGATAAAAAATTCCAACAAAGCAGATATTTACGAGGGATGGATAAACTCAACACCAATTATCCTCCCACGCAAATTCCAGATAAAATTAATTCCTAACGAGCCTGACGGACAGAGATCTATTAGAGAAAAGTCAGCTCTGTTCAATTTTAAATCAGAAATAGAGCTTCTAAGACTCAGGGCCTCCACAAATGAAGAAAAACTTAAAAGCATAGACGAGGAGATGCACAATCTAATACTAAAACATACCGAGGGACAACCCCTCGAAAATACATTGGATCATTGGAAGGATACCTGTGAGAGAGAGAGAGAGAAATTCTCTCCTACGCTGGGAGAAAAACATGGACTTCTTCCAAAAATATAGTGAAACTTTCAAAAATGAATTGGGTACGAATAATCCCTCCTAAGAAAATTACAATAAATAAAAAGAAAAACCAAACAACCCACGAACAACCCCCAACTATCCTCCATACACTAAAAACAGAAATCACCCACAACCAACCTTTGCAAACCACGCAAGACCTAACAGGGAACTAGCTGACAGAGGACGCGTCTATGAAAGAAATTACACCAAAAACAGAACACACCAACAACATCCTAATACCAGACCCAACCACCATACAGCACAATACGACACTAGAATAAGAAATACACCACACACAAATCGCTACTACCCCATGAACCAAAATTACTGGTCCCCACTAAACACAAGACAAACGCAAAAAAACACTATGTCAAGCAACATCCCACATACAAGCAGTTCGAAACAAAAATATTTCCCATACAGAAATTTTACACACACCACAAACAAAAACCATAGATTCCCACACACACACAACGATCGGAGGCAACAATACCACCACTCCCCCAACCAAATACCACACAACCTCACAGACAACTCATACAAACAAAATTACACCCAACATTTTTTAGCCAGGGACCAGGGACACCAGGACACAGGCTGGAACCTAGTAATAAGGAAAAACCGAACATAATCAATCTTTCAAACAAACCTCTTTCTAACATAAAAATTGACATCCTCGCAAAAGGGCTCAAATTTACACCAACTCCACGCAGAGCCAACCTAAATGAACTCAAGGATAATATAACAGAATTTTGCAGAAAATTATCATTTTTTCATTTTATCTAGTTTCAGCTCACGAGCTGGCCATGCTGGGGCACCACCATTCGGTGTTGCTACATGATTTTACTTCACGAATGCTTTTTAGCATGACATTTGGTGTATGAGATAGTTTGATGCAGCTGCCCTCATCTGCACCTCTTACTTTGAAGTTGGTTCATCTGGGACACCTGACAAGAAGACATCCAGTTTTATTCGGGAGGATATTGAAGAGCTGTGGACCTCTGAAGCCCAGGCTATCACAGTATTTTGTCCTACATCTTGATGGCAAATTTGGAGTTCTTGGCACTATGCAGTGGCGCCCAGATCTAGTATTTGTGTAACTCTCTGTGCCAAAGTTTGGGACAAGTCCTTCTAGGATCTTCCAGATGTATATTATGGCATATCTTTCTCGCATACGCTCTAAGAAATAGAGTCTTAATCTCTTGAGTCTTTCCCAGTGGCTTATATGCTGCACAGAGGCTATCTTCTTCGTGTGGCTTCGTTGGATCGCCTCAAGTTCTGTGATTAACTTGACACTGGATGGTGACCATAGCTGAGAGCAATAGTCAAAGTGGCTTAGGACAAGTGTCCTCCAGAGGACCATCATGGTTTCCTGGTCTCTTGTTTAAAGGTTCTAAGAATCCATCCGGTCAGCCGCCTACATTTCATTGCCGATTTAGCAAAATGCACATGGAAGGTTGCATCATCATTCATATGTAAATACCCAGGTCTCGCACTGATTGTGCCTCTGGGATTGCAATCCCTCCAGGTCCAGTGTATTTATTGGGTATTGCATTTAGTTTTGCATGCTGATAGCATAAAGCTTGAAACTTTTCAGCATTGAACTGCATGCTATTCTTTTCAGCCCACTTGTATATTTTGTCCAGGTCACATTGCAAGTGCTTAGTGTCTTCAGGGATCTGTATTGCCTGTGAAATTTTGTATCATCTGCATAACTTGTGATCGTGGCTGTCTGCGTGGCTGAGGGCATGTCTGAGAGGGCCATTATGAACAGCAGTGGTCCCAAAACAGTGCCTTGCGGAACAACGCTCACTATTTGCGTGTTATTGGAGGTGGCCCCATTGGCTACTACCACCTGACCTCTATCCTTCAGAAAGTCATGAAGCCATTCTCCCAATTTTCCAACTATGCCAAGATCACGCAGTTGTGACATATCATTCCATGATCGACTTTATCAAAGGCCTTTGCAAAGTCGAGATATATGACTTCCACATTTGAGTGGTTGATCAGTCGTGAAGCACCAAGTCATAGTCTTGTAGGATCTGAGTTAGGCAGCTTCTTCCTGGTCGGAAACCATGTTGGGTGTCAGCAGCAAGTTATTTTCTTCAAGGAAGGCGATTAGTTTCCTTCTGACTATTCGTTCCATGACCTTGCTGAGTGTGAGGTCAGATAGATAGGTCTGTAGTTCTTGGCCTCCGCTCTGCTACCTCCTTTATGAATAGGGCATATTTTACCCTCCTTCAGTTTTCTTGGAAGTTTGCCAGTTGCAAGGAAGCTTTGAAAGAGGGACTGCAGTGGTCTTGCTAGGACTCTTTTACATACTTTTAGAAGGATTGCTGGGAATCCATCGGGGCCGGTAGGTGAGTTGGGTTCATTTCATCCATAGCCCTTATTACATCGTCTTCCTTTATATCGATGTAATCAATCATCGTTGCCTCTGATTTTATATCTGCAGTGGTAAAGAAGTCAGTTGGATTGCTGACTTGAAAATGCCCTAGGGGTGGAGTGAAAATACTTTTGAATTGCTCATTTAGTATTTCACTTATCCTCATTGGATTTCCTGTGGGCGTTCATCTTTTTCAAGGAGTGGCCCTATCCTACAGTGGACCGTAGCTGTTTCTTTAGCAAACTTGTAGAAAGCTCTGGGGTTAGATTTTATGTTGTCTATAGCCCAGGCTTCTTTGTCTGCTCTTTCTTTTTCATGGGAGAGTTGCAGACATTTTTCAATTTCCAACAGTTTTATTTTCAGGCGGGACTTTTCACTGCTTTCAATTTGTTTGTTTAGGCGATTTGAAACTTTTGTACGCCGTCTCATAAGAATTTTCCTCTCTCTGGGGATTTTGTTCTTGTGTACAGTGGCCTTTCTCTCAGGGACACATTTGTAGCATATGGCTTGAATTGTTGAAGTTTCACGTCGATGTCCGGCGAGGAGAGACATTTAGGCTAGTTTTGTTTGAGGATCTCTTTCTCAATTTGTTTCCAGTTTGCCTAATGTAAGTTCAAGCTGGAAAGATTCTGAGAGGGTCTTGTAGGCTACATGTCCATGCTTTCCTTTGGCCCGTACATGGTCAACTCTACCATGTTGTGATCCGAGAGAAGTGTCGGTGTGACTTTCACATTATGGATGTGATCCATATTATTTGTGAAGCAGATATCCAGTATGTTACCTGGTTGGTTGGAGTATTATTTGCTCCATGTACAGAGTGTTGGTGAGGTTCAGGAGGGACCTCGCCTGTCCTCGTTCGCATCTTGTCATTCCTGGGAGAGAAAGGCCCTCAGGCCATCTTACATTGGGCAGATTGAAGTCTCCCATAAGAAGTACACTTATGTGTTGTTCTAATGTGACTAGAACTTCTTCTACACACACACACACACACACACACACACACACACACACACACACATATATATATATATATATATATATATATTTATACAGTTCCGGTCAAAATGTTCCGAACGGCATTGTTTTCGTCAGAAAAGTAGATATACGTTTTTATCAAAGTTGTTTTGTATTCTATAATTTTCACAGACAATAAATACAATATTATTTGTTATTGTCTGAGATTTTGGTGTAATTTGAGAAGATAATAAAAAAGTTATGGATGATTTAGTGATTTACTGCAAAACCCTTGGCGGCCAAAATGATCAGAACGGTTGCTTTTATTCCATGTTTTAGTATATTTAACCGTCGAACTCTAATGTTTTGAATTTGTTTACGTGACAGTTCATTTACTAAACATTAGTAAGAATATCTGCAGTGTACTTTGTTAATATAATGCCACTTACTCCGTTACCAATTCGTCAGCAGATTATTAAGCTTCG
>NC_043000.1:39534277-39540734 GCF_006345805.1 Octopus sinensis
TATATATATATATATATATATATATTTATACATATGAATACTGTTGATGCCATGCCCTATACAGGTACAAAATTAATTCTTTCACAAGTAAATACCACTTTGTACTTGAGGGATGTTCGAACGAAGCTAAAAGGTGTTATTCAGGCACTCAACTATGAGTCCTCTGCCCCTTATGGCAGAAACATCAGAAAATCACTTATTCCTTTGGCATCTCTCTTTCATATGACCTCGCTATACTCAGACAAAACTTCATTCTGAAACAAGCATATATTGAGTTCTACACAGGACTATTGGTTTCTCAATGTTTTGGCTAAATATGTGTGTGCATGCGTGTGTGTGTGTGTGCATGCGTGTATGTGTGTAAGTGTGTGTGGCTGTGGTGTAAGAAGCTTTCTTCCGAATCACAATGATCCGGGTTCAGTCCCACTTTATGACATCTTGAGCAAGCCTACTCCAGTCTGGCGCTGACAAAATGGCTAGTGAATTCCTCAATGAGAAAAACGCAAAGCGGGGAATGATGGGGAGAAGGAGGAGAAGAGGAGTACGAATGGTGGAAGAAGAAAAGGAGTAATAAGAGGGTGGAGGTGGACGCAATTCCTTACCGTTTATGTCCAAATCAATTTTTCCAAATTCAAGATTGTCATCCTCGACAAACCATTTGGAATTCTCCCACGTGACATTCGCAATCCACAGAGTTGATGTATCATTATATTGTGTGACTTTGTAGTAAGAACTGTCCATGCATGTGCTGTCACACTCGTATCGTTCGTTGTTCACCCACCAAACGATGGGCCTCTTCATATTTGGGATAAAAATAACCAGTTTTATACTTTCTCCCAACCAAATTGTTCCTGAAAGAAAGAAATCAGTATTAATCTTTGATTGGCTATATCCATCGATTTCAGCATTTTTCCATCAACGTTTATATTTTCCTCATCAAAAATTAAGATTAAAATACATAATTAAGACTAACAAACGTTTCACCTCGTTCCCTACCGCCAAAAATTAGAAATTTCTTAATGAAAAAACTTTTATATATTCACTGCCAAATACAGTCTTTCTAAGAATATGTTGTTGTTGTTGTTGTTGTTGTTGTTGTTGTTGCTGTTGCTGTTGTTTTGTTGTTGTTGTTGTTGTTGTTGTTCTTCTTCTTCTTCTTCTTCTTCTTCTTCTCATCCTTCTGATCTTCTTTCTCTTCTTTCCATCCTTCTTTTCTGCTTCTTTTCTTCGACCGCTTCATCTTTTCTCCTCCTCCTCCTCCTCATCATCATCATCATCATCATCTTCCTCCTCCTCCTACTTCTCTGTTTTGTTAATCTTCCTCCCTACTTATTCCTTCTTCTCCTCGTCTTCTTCCTCCTCTTTCTTCTTATTCTTCATCTTCTCCTTCTACTTCTCGTCCCCCTCCTTCTCCCCTTCTTCTTTTTCTTCTTCATCTTTTCTTTCTTCTTCTCTTCCTTTTCGTCCTCCTCTTTCTTTATTTCCTACTTAGCTACCTGAACCTGAGCCCCTCCTCACAACCAATAAGCTGCTGTGGATACCGCTCTATGATGGACTCTGGTCATGATGTTATTCCACGTTTTCCACTTCATAGCACTGACCTTAGCATGTTTAATAACCATCCGCTGCCACTTCAGGTCGTCCTCAATTTGATTCACCCTTTGTCTTCTTTGGTGCACTGTGCTGGATTTCCCTATTCGTTGGTCACTGACACCGCAAAAGTTGTGGTTGTCTTCCGGTGTTCATCCTGCAGACCTAGACCAACCACTGTAGCCTGTGCTGCTGGACTTGGTCCTAAATGGTCGGATGTTGCTGGCATTGTTCTAAGGTAATGTTAAGTTTTAGTCACGCAGACATACAGAAAGTTTCACCAGCCATTGTGCATCTTGATGGCATTCAGGCTGAGCAAGTCTGGTAGGTGAAATACCTCAGCTCCATGGTTACAGAAAAGAGAGTGACGTCAACAACAGAGATAAATTGCCGACATCAGGTTGTGACATTTGCGTTCGCATCCTTTCGATGTTCTGTCTGTAAGAAGCTCACCGTCTCTCGAAGGAAAAGATCCATCTTTTCCTCACTTTGTGTTCGCATATCCATTTCGATACATCGCTGAGACCTTGATCATCGTCAAACAAGAGCTGAACAAGCTCGAGTTGTTGCAAATGTGATGTCTTTATCAGATCCTTGGAATATATATATTATATATATACTTAAATTTCAGGTGTGAAAGTAAAGAGTAGAATCAGAGGATCTGAGAGTTCATTTAGCAATAACAGAAGTCCGAGAAAATAGGAAATCAGATGAATTACTAATTCCTTTAGGGAGTTGGTCCTGTTCAAGACGTGTAAAAGTTGTTGGTAGAAACCCCATAAGGTGTAGCTTGAGCAGGATATTGATACAAAAGAATCGCAGCGGCCTCAAAGAAGTTTAATAGAGTGCAGGTACATTGAACACCAAAATGTACAGAAAATAGACTCACTCAAATGTTTGTGGGAAGGGCGAGTCTTTAGAAATAGTAGACAATTACTGGTACTGGTTAGCAATAGAGGGAGATTTCTGGAAGCGTAGCTGCTAGAATATGAACAACTGGGTAAAGTTCAGAGAGTTTTTAGCTTTGTTGGTAACAAAATGGCTTCTCATTCTGAGTGAAAGGCAGATTGTATGATGCCTGAGAACAAACAGCTATAATACATGGCAGGGAGACATGGGCAATGACTATTGAGGACATGGGAATGCTTGAAAGAAAGGAAGACAGAATGCGCATGATCCACTGGACGGGTAATGCCAGTTTGCATGTATGAGAGAAATTGATATCAGAGAAACATAGTGATTATGAAGCATCGGATATAGTGTGCAAGGGAGAAGACTGCGCTGGTGGTGTTGTCAATGGAGGTGGCACGCATTTATCTCCCTGCTAACGATAGAAACATGAGTGCATTTAGCCTTAGAAGCCAATACAAGAGTTTCTCTCATGGTATCTAGCGCAGTATAGTTTGTTGTAAGAGAACTTACATATGTGAGTGGGCATCAGCATGACCACTCATTATTAAAACTGTCACTGTCGCTTATATAGACACTTAACAAGCTCACTGGCTAATCGTGACACCGGTGCCTGTTCTGGCACTGTTAATCTATATATCACTGGTGGGGAGATCCGTCGCTGCTAACTCTTGTGGCTGAGCGTCATCATTTACGAGTGCAAGGGAAGTCGAAGTCAGGTGGTCTGACGGTTTCAGTGCTGGAGAAGGTGAAATTTAATTTCCCAATAGCGAAATAAACAAGGGTGCATTTTGCACGATATATCCAATGTCGGAACTTCTCTCGTGCAATCTATCACAGGATATTTTGTTCTAAGAGAAGATTCACGTTCAAGTGGGCCTAAATATTATATTACCTCACAGGTTTATAAAGAGAAGGTTTAGAAAATATAATTACCGTTGGGAACAACATCATGTTTTCTATAAGCTTCACATCTTGAACCTGTAAAAGAGAGGTAATTTTGATTTCAGATTTTATATTTTATAAACTGGAGAGTTGTAACAATAATACAAAGTTTCCTACTTGTAGATAGATTTAGACATTATATAGAGAGATAGTATAGCCAGCAGAGCTGTTACCAAAACACTTGTGTCTCTCTTATGGTATCATGTTATCTGATCTTCTCAGCTATGAAGTACTTTCCGGATACATTTGGTCGTAAATGCGAATCATTTTCTAACAGCTCTACTAAGGCACTCTTTTCCGTTTTCATTTCGATATCTCTGGATGCTATTTCTGCGGAATTTTGTCTGACTTTATGTTCTGAGTTCAAATTCCACTGAGGTTCAATTTGCCTTTCATCCTTTCGGGATCAAAGAAAAATCCTATTCAAGCACTAGGGTCAATGTAATCGACTTAAACCCCTAAACCAAAATTTCAGGTCTTGTGCCTTTAGTTGAAACGATTATTATCATTAATGTAATAATAATAATAATAATAATAATAATAATAATGATAATAATAATAATAATAATAATAATAATAATAATAATAATAATAATAATAATAACAATAATAATGATAATAATAATAATAATGATGATAATAATAATAATAATAATAATAATAAAACTACCACAATCGGACTGGCCAAATACCTTGAAGCAACCAACGATTGGATGCTAAAATTTGTTGAAAAACATGAAAGACTGAAAAACCTTCACTCTATTCTCAAAGAGAGCAAAAGATTTGCTGCTGATCTCTTAGATACCCACCAGATCGATCAGGCTGAAGGAAATGCGCCAACTGCAGCTACAAAGAAAATAAAATTAATTGCAAAGACAAAAGCACATGAAAAATTAGCTAGCAGATGGGAACAGAAACCTCTCCATGGCAAGTATGTGGCCCGTAGCAAACAAGCTGATGTCAACCAGAAACACACGCACCAATGGTTACGAAGCTCAGGGCTAAAAGCAGAGAGTGAAGGTTTCATATTAGCTGCTCAAGACCAAAGCTTATTAACCCGGAACTACCAAGCCAATGTGATAAAAAATGGAGCTGGCCCAAAATGCCGATTCTGTAACAATGAGATTGAAACAATAGACCACCTAATCTCAGAGTGTAGAGTCTTAGCACCTGCAGAATATAAAGCAAGACATGACAGAGTCGGCCAGTATTTACATTGGACAATATGTCGGCATTATAAAATCAAAACCGCCGACAAATGGTATAAACACCATCCTGAAGCTGTGACTGAGGGAGAAAATGTGTCGATTCTATGGGACTTCCCCGTACAGACCGACAAGACTATAAAAGCTAATAAACCGGATATTATTATAAAAGATCAGACAAAAAAGGTGAGTTTATTAATTGACATGATTATTCTTTGCGATCACAATATAGCGGTGAAAGAATTTGACAAGATTAGTAAATATAAAGACTTGCTAATAGAAATTGAACAACTGTGGCATCTCAAGGCAACTACAGTACCAGTGACTGTAGGATCTCTAGGAATAATGAAAAAAAGGTACTGAAACCTATTTGAAAATGATTCCCGGCTTACCATCCCTACAGGAAGTGCAAAAAATCGTATTAACTGGAACGGCTCATGTACTGAGAAGAGCACTATCGCTGTGAATATAACATCCATCCATGAATTTATTTATTTATTTATTTATTTATTTTTAAATATATATTTTATCTGTGAATTTGCGTGTGTAATCTGGGAATGCATACAATAAGCTTCTCTGCCCTAGGTGTATGGAAAACACTCGGCGAAAAATGGAAGAAAATTTGAAGAAAGAAGGAAAAAACATAATAATAATAATAATAAAAATAATTATTATAATAGTAGCAATAACAATGATAACAACAACAACAATAATAATCATAATAATAATAATAATTATCATCATCATCATCATCATCATCATCATCATCATCATTATTATTATTGTGTGAGAGAGCAGTGCATGACATCAAAGTGACACTGGGGTAAAATATACGAAGCCCAGTATACCAATCATGACTACCCGTCTGATAAGGGTATACTAGGCACATGCATCACAACCAATTGTGCGCGACATGGTGATCTCATATCAAGATAAACAGCACACGATCTTGCAGATGGGGCCCAGTTAGAATTTTGTTCTGGTCGAGTAGCCCAAATCCCTCAAAAGGTCCCTGAATAAGGATTGTTTAAGGATGTTGAACAAAACACCCATGTTTCCAGAAGTGAATTATCCAAACCATCAAGAATTCCTTTCAACAAATGGCTATGATGCTCCCCCACTACTTCTGCTCGTGATCAGAGATTTACATATCGTCAGCCACTAAGGGGCATGGTCAACTGGTTAAGGTCAAACAACTGACAAGCAAATCTGTGGTATTGAGCAGAATATTTGCTGTAGCCCATCTCTTCCAATCAGTTAAGATCAGAATCCACGAGAACCACTGCCTGGTACTGCATCAGGGCATATAATAATAATAATAATAATAATAATAATAATAATAATAATAATAATGATAATAATAATAATAATAATAATAATAATAATAATAGTAATAATAATAATAATAATAATAGTAATAATAATAATAATAATAATATAATAATAATAATAATAATAATAATAATAATAGTAATAGTAGTAATAGTAGTAATAATAGTAATAATAATAATAATAATAATTATTATTATTATTATTATTATCATTATTATTATTATTATTATTATTATTATTATTATTATTATTATTATTATTATTTGACTTTCGCTTTGTATTTGTACAATTTGACTCCAAGTCTCACCCAGAGACCTGAAAAGACATGTTAGAAGTTCTTGTTGGTGTTATGCCTCGGGTGTCATATATTTGGTTTTGTACATAGTACACTACCTCCCCACCAATTATTATCATGGAGCAGATCCAGTTTTTTGCAAATTACCCAGTGAATATATTGAGCATCTCTATCATGCCTG
>NC_043000.1:39540834-39563334 GCF_006345805.1 Octopus sinensis
AATGATAATAATAATAATAATGATGATAATAATAATAATAATAATAATAATAATAAAACTACCACAATCGGACTGGCCAAATACCTTGAAGCAACCAACGATTGGATGCTAAAATTTGTTGAAAAACATGAAAGACTGAAAAACCTTCACTCTATTCTCAAAGAGAGCAAAAGATTTGCTGCTGATCTCTTAGATACCCACCAGATCGATCAGGCTGAAGGAAATGCGCCAACTGCAGCTACAAAGAAAATAAAATTAATTGCAAAGACAAAAGCACATGAAAAATTAGCTAGCAGATGGGAACAGAAACCTCTCCATGGCAAGTATGTGGCCCGTAGCAAACAAGCTGATGTCAACCAGAAACACACGCACCAATGGTTACGAAGCTCAGGGCTAAAAGCAGAGAGTGAAGGTTTCATATTAGCTGCTCAAGACCAAAGCTTATTAACCCGGAACTACCAAGCCAATGTGATAAAAAATGGAGCTGGCCCAAAATGCCGATTCTGTAACAATGAGATTGAAACAATAGACCACCTAATCTCAGAGTGTAGAGTCTTAGCACCTGCAGAATATAAAGCAAGACATGACAGAGTCGGCCAGTATTTACATTGGACAATATGTCGGCATTATAAAATCAAAACCGCCGACAAATGGTATAAACACCATCCTGAAGCTGTGACTGAGGGAGAAAATGTGTCGATTCTATGGGACTTCCCCGTACAGACCGACAAGACTATAAAAGCTAATAAACCGGATATTATTATAAAAGATCAGACAAAAAAGGTGAGTTTATTAATTGACATGATTATTCTTTGCGATCACAATATAGCGGTGAAAGAATTTGACAAGATTAGTAAATATAAAGACTTGCTAATAGAAATTGAACAACTGTGGCATCTCAAGGCAACTACAGTACCAGTGACTGTAGGATCTCTAGGAATAATGAAAAAAAGGTACTGAAACCTATTTGAAAATGATTCCCGGCTTACCATCCCTACAGGAAGTGCAAAAAATCGTATTAACTGGAACGGCTCATGTACTGAGAAGAGCACTATCGCTGTGAATATAACATCCATCCATGAATTTATTTATTTATTTATTTATTTATTTTTAAATATATATTTTATCTGTGAATTTGCGTGTGTAATCTGGGAATGCATACAATAAGCTTCTCTGCCCTAGGTGTATGGAAAACACTCGGCGAAAAATGGAAGAAAATTTGAAGAAAGAAGGAAAAAACATAATAATAATAATAATAAAAATAATTATTATAATAGTAGCAATAACAATGATAACAACAACAACAATAATAATCATAATAATAATAATAATTATCATCATCATCATCATCATCATCATCATCATCATCATTATTATTATTGTGTGAGAGAGCAGTGCATGACATCAAAGTGACACTGGGGTAAAATATACGAAGCCCAGTATACCAATCATGACTACCCGTCTGATAAGGGTATACTAGGCACATGCATCACAACCAATTGTGCGCGACATGGTGATCTCATATCAAGATAAACAGCACACGATCTTGCAGATGGGGCCCAGTTAGAATTTTGTTCTGGTCGAGTAGCCCAAATCCCTCAAAAGGTCCCTGAATAAGGATTGTTTAAGGATGTTGAACAAAACACCCATGTTTCCAGAAGTGAATTATCCAAACCATCAAGAATTCCTTTCAACAAATGGCTATGATGCTCCCCCACTACTTCTGCTCGTGATCAGAGATTTACATATCGTCAGCCACTAAGGGGCATGGTCAACTGGTTAAGGTCAAACAACTGACAAGCAAATCTGTGGTATTGAGCAGAATATTTGCTGTAGCCCATCTCTTCCAATCAGTTAAGATCAGAATCCACGAGAACCACTGCCTGGTACTGCATCAGGGCATATAATAATAATAATAATAATAATAATAATAATAATAATAATAATAATGATAATAATAATAATAATAATAATAATAATAATAATAGTAATAATAATAATAATAATAATAGTAATAATAATAATAATAATAATATAATAATAATAATAATAATAATAATAATAATAGTAATAGTAGTAATAGTAGTAATAATAGTAATAATAATAATAATAATAATTATTATTATTATTATTATTATCATTATTATTATTATTATTATTATTATTATTATTATTATTATTATTATTATTATTTGACTTTCGCTTTGTATTTGTACAATTTGACTCCAAGTCTCACCCAGAGACCTGAAAAGACATGTTAGAAGTTCTTGTTGGTGTTATGCCTCGGGTGTCATATATTTGGTTTTGTACATAGTACACTACCTCCCCACCAATTATTATCATGGAGCAGATCCAGTTTTTTGCAAATTACCCAGTGAATATATTGAGCATCTCTATCATGCCTGTTGAGATACTCTGTAGGCTCAAGAAGACAACATGATCGCTTCGATCCTGTTTCTTGCATTCAGCTCTCTCTTGAGGATTGCACCTGCCCTGCGATAACATTCCCTTCTGATCATTTCCCTCATCATCGAATATTTGATTCCATCCGTAGCTCTCCGCTGGCTCTAATTCCTTTATGACATTCTGTTGGTCAAGATTAACGCTGCATGTTTCTGTCATGTTTCCTTTGATAAAGGTGACTTTTGCACATTTATGGAGGCCAAATTTCATCATGCCATCAGTGTGTTGTTTAACACTCGCTAGTAAGCGCTGTAGTTGTTGATCGTTTCTTGCAAAGAAATTTCAATCATCCATATAAAAGTGAGGATTTATATTTTTATCAAATATTTTATAGCCATACCAGCAGTGTTACCCAGTGTTGCCCGAGTTACATACAATTGAAGAATTAGACTTTTCTGTTATATTTTCTGTAATGAACTGGAATACCTATGTTTCGAATTTCATCAAAATTCCAGATGAGGGTTATTTCCCTCTTTACACACCCAAGCAAAATTGTAATCGTGCCACATGTATCCCATACTACTGATTTTTATGCGCATATTCCAAAAGGATTTTGCTCCTGAAAAATGGAGGTCATGGAGCTCTAAAATGTGAGAGTTAAGGCCCCTGTTGGGGGTGGGAATCTTAATGTCAACCAGAGAAGTTGAATTGTTGAAAATCTTTTTAACTTGGGTCTTATATCTATTGTTTGAATTTCTTTGAAATAGGAAATATATTCCGACTGGGTTTGAAAAAGTGAGCAAAGCTACAGGAAACCAAAAGACGAATGATCACAATGAGCAGTCAGCTACAGTACCTTAGTCGTTACCACTCCCAATGTAGTATTCCTCACTATGCAGGTGACAGGCACAGCCGTAAGATGCATTACGAATCTATAGCAATTGGAAGGGCGTGACCCAACTGAAATAAACATTAACAACTGTGTGACGTGAGGGCTAAGGAGGAATGAAAGTTGGAGTTTGCAAATGACCACTATACTGATACGTAACTGGACAGAATAAATATACAATCTATAAATGTCTTTGAATAACCAGCCACTCATCTGGGAAGGCCTTGAAATCAATGTTACCATGTGGGGACTATGTGTGACCCAGTGATAATAAAAAGACTGAAAGGAGATCTGCAATCAAATAACTTTACTCAACACTTTGCAACTGAATCAGTGGAGGCAAAGATGCCTCTCATTTACTTGACAATTTATGCAGCACATAGCAGAAATCACAATCTAAGTGTATGTCAAAGCAAACTCTTACACTGTTGTAACATTGGGTTACAAATAATGCTCATCTTCTATGCTCAGATGACCCCAAAGCTTCCAAGACTACAACTATTCGTCTTTGCTTAGATAAAATGACAAAATTGTGAGTGTTAAGTCCCCATGAAGGGGTCTTTCTAACTTGTAAGAAGATGAAATTTTATAAATATTACTTCATTTGTATCTAATATCTATGGTTAAAATTTCATCAACAGCAAAAATATATGAATTGTCATGGGGGTTGTGGCCCTTATGCATAGAATATAATTTCCAAATTTCGTAAAGATCCATTCAGTACTTTTGATTTAGTTTTGGATCATAAAAGAAATGACTAAAATTTGGGTGTCTTAGAATCCTCATGTGAAGTGGAAACTTTGAGAATACTTCTTGATGTGTGTCAATTACCCATGGTTGAAATTTCATCAACATCGAAAATTTATGAATTTTCTGCCCCTTTAAGCCATCTGAAATTCAAACCAAACATATTGCATTGAATCTAAGTTTCAAATATCATAAGGATCCATTGAGTAATTTTGTTCCAAGAAATTGTATGAAACACACAGCATTACCCTTCTCCCTAGGCTTCGATTTTGTGTTCCAAATTTCATTATGATCAGTGCAGTAGTTTTCGAATGTATAAGTAATACACGAACACATAAAGACATTGTCTTTGATATAATAAATATGATTGTACACATATACATACATGTATATATATATATGTATATACATATGTGTGTGTGTGTGTGCGTGTGTGTGTGTGTGTGTATGTGTTATATATATATATATATATTATATATATATATATATATATATATATATATACACACACACAAAATTAAATTGATAGATACAACTGAGTGGGCAAACAAAAATATGAGACACAGCGTAGTGCTTTTTTATGTTGATAAATCTGGTACTTATTTTATCAGTTTCTTCTTATGAACCAGTAAGTTATGGGGATGTAAATAAACGAACAGCAGTTGTGAAGCAATGATGAGGGTGAAACACAGAAACAGAGTTACACACATACATTTAAATATATACATACACATATATATACGATTGATATCTTTAAGTTTCTGTCTACGAAATCCATATATATATATATATATATATATATATATATATATATGTATGTATGTATGTATGTATGTATGTATGTATGTATGTATGTATGTACACACACACACAAAGATAAATTGTGTGGGCAAATAAAAATATGAGATACTGCCTAGTGGTTTGTTTTGTATTTTGATAAGCCTGATACTTATTCTATCAGTTTCTTCTTGTGAAACCAGTAAGTTATGGGGATGTAAATAAACGAACACCAGTTGTGAGGTAGTGATGAGGGAGAAACACAAAGACACACACACAGACTTACATATATATATACATACATATATATACGACTGATTTCTTTCAGTTTCTGTCTACAAAAATCACTGACAAAGCTTTAGTTGGTCTGAGGCTATAGCAGAAGGCACATGCCAAGTCACCACACAGTGGAACTGAACCCAGGACCATGTGTTTTGAAACGAAGTTTGTTACCACACGGTCACACCTGCACCTATGTATGTATGTTTGTGTGTATGTGTGTATATATGTATGCATATATATATGTGAATATACATGTGTACATATTACATGTACATCTATATATATATACATCTACACGTATACATGTATACATATACATCTTTATGTATAGAAATAAATGTATACATATACAGCTATACACACACACACATACATAGGTGCAGGTGTGGCTGTGTGGTAACGAACTTCGTTCCAAAACGCATGGTCCTGGATTTAAATTTAAATTTAAAATGATAAGGGTAAGAAATTGAATATTAATTTGATTAATATGAATTGTAAACCAGTGGTGTAGCATATAAGACCATAGCGGATCTTCTTCTAGCAAAATGGATGTCCACTGTTAATGGTTCATCCCTCTTATATAATAGTTTGACTTTAATAGTTTCAGTATTAAAGTGAAAGTATCTGACATTACAATAGAGAAATGTTTTTGTTTCACTTTTAACACGTAATACTGAAATAGTGGAGAAGATATGATATTGCTGTGGGCTCGCCCTAGGCAAGAAGTTAGAAATGTTTTGCCCATGACACTACATGGACCCTAAGTAAGGCATGTGTAAAATTTGAATGAAATTGGTTGTGTAGTTCACAAGTTTTAGGGATTCACACAGACAGACAGACAGACAGACATACATACATTCTCAGTTTTATATATATAGATTGTACATCAACGAGAAATTCCGAGAGAGGTATTAAGGCTAGACAAAACAGGAGTGGTGACAGAGAGTCAACCTGGAAAATACCAAATGAAATTCTTACCTCCCCAGCATTAAGAGATTCATTGTCGCTGTTCAAAATCTGAGTGGTTCTCCATGATCTTATACTTACAGAGAGGAATTATCGCAGAGTAGGTGCTATTTTATACATTTCCAGACATTTCTTAACCCAGCTATGTAGTAGACTATCAAAGGCGTTTCTATAGTCTATCCAGTCTATCGAGAATATTTTGTGTCGTTTGTGACAATCTTCTAAGATCATCTTATTGATGAGTAGCTGAATTTTACAACCGCAGGACACGTTTGCATCCTTTTTGCTCATTTGGGAAAAGGTATATTCAGTCAAAACAGATGTTAGCATTTTGCACATTGTTGTTAAGATGGTTATGGTCTATATTTTTTTGGTTCATTTGTTTCTTCATTTTTTTAAAGTAGGAATGCAACACCAGTAACTAGCCAAGAGGGAATCATACTAAGTTGTTGCAAACCACTGTGGTAAAGTTTCGTTTGAATTTCGTGACTCTCTGGACAGGCATTCAACCAGAAATTAGGAATTTTATCAACTTCTGGAGACTTCCTTTTGCTGGACTTCCTGAGAGCAGATCTTACATCCTCACACTTTTGCTCTTCTAAATTAGTAGATATTCTCTCAATCGAAGGGGCCTTTTTATTGTGTTTTGTTTCTTCTGGCCAAAGTTTATTCCAAAATTCCTTCACTTCTTTTGATGTGACAGATTTCACTAAAACTGGTATTTCCCTATCTTCCTGTAAAACTATTTTGTCCTTGAAGTATCTAACTCGCTTTTCATACGCTGCTATGCAGGCAGCTTTAGCACAGACCTTTTGCTGGAGAGTTTCTATCGTGGTATCGATTTCAAGTATGGTTTTCGTATTATATTTCTTCTTTAATTTTCGGACTTTTGTTGGTCTGATAGTCTTGTCAAAGTTATGGTCTATTAAACATTCTACATCAGATCTAAGTAGCTGAATTTGGTGTTGAATACGCTGTTGCCAAGTAGGCTTTTTATGGGAATGTCGCCACGTTCTAATCTTTCACCACATTAGCTGAAATTATATCCTTATGTTCATGGCGGATTTTACCAATTATTTTCAGGTTTTGGTTAGAATTGCGAATTTTTATGAGCGCGTCACGTTCATTTATACTGCTTTCTTTAATTTTCAAACATTCAATCATGATCGGATTTTTTTAGATTATGTAGTTCTGTTGGGTCAATTTCTGCGTGACTTTCTTCATCTATCTGGTTTTCCTCTGCCTTAGTGTTTATGGTTGTTTCACAGTATTTCATTTTGCTCATCACTTACATCAACTCTTTCTTTCATTACTACATTTTCATAAGACCTTGCCTTATTGAGATGGTATTTAAGGACATAAGGAGCCTCATGCCACTTATGACATAGTCTCCTCGCCCTCACCTTTTATTTATTGCTTTATTTACTTCTTCATTTAATTTTCCCCTGTAACAGTCTTAGCTTGCCCTTGGTTTTAAATGTAACTGACCAATTGTAAAGATGACTGGACTTTGGTCAATTCCATTACGGACAACAGGTGGTTGGTCTCTAGAATATTTCGGTAAGTACACAATTATAACAACATACAGCTATGGATAAATATTAATTAGCTCTATTTACGAAATAACAAGTTCTACCCTTTTACTAGACTTCCTGGCGATTCCTGTTATACTTAAGTTTTATTTTATTATTAGTTATACACCCTGGTGCCCCTATAAAGAGATTAACCCACCAAATATCTTTCTATCTAGATTATTTCAGAGTTTACTCTTTTGCCCATCGACTTCAAGCTTTACACTGCAAAATGGTTTGATTCTAATTTCATTGAGCTTTCCCCATCTCGAGACTCTGCTCTCTCCTCTTCCCTCTTCTTGTCTTTTATTTTATGCATTTGTATTCAAACTGACGAAGCTCCATGTACCAGATCGGATGTACTATAAAGATGACGAATATTATTTTCGGAATTCTTTCTGACTACCGACTGACATTGGTAGGTGAAACGGCCGTAAGCAATGTTAAGGTCTTATATTAAAATTAATTAGACGATGTTGGTCCGTTTGTTTGTTTGTTGATCAAAGGTTTCTCCATTTTCTGCTTATTATATATATATGTGTTTGTGTGTGTGTGTGTGTGTGTGTTGTGTGTGTGTGTGTTGGTGTAAATATACGTATGTATGTATGGATATATATGTGTGTGTGGATATACGTATGTATGTATGTGTGTATATATATATGTGTATGTGTGTGTAGACATACGTATATATGTAAGGATATATATATGTGTGTGTGTGTGTGTGTGTATGTGTGTGTGTGTGTTGGTGTAAATATACGTATGTATGTGTATATATGTGTGTGTGGATATACGTATGTATGTATGTGTGTATATATATATGTGTATGTGTGTGTAGACATACGTATATATGTAAGGATATATATATGTGTGTGTCTGTGTGGATGTATGTATGCGTGGATATACGTATGTATGTGTATATATATATGTGTGTGTGTGTGTGTGTGTGTATGTGTGTGTGTGTGTGTGTATGTGTGTGTGTGTGTGTGTGTACGTTATGCTTCTATCAGTTTCCCTCTCCGAAATTTACTAACAAGTGTGTGGTTGGCCCGATGTTACCACGCATCGGGACTGAACCCGCAACTATGTGGTTAGGACCCAACCTTGTCAATACAAGACTAGGAATTCACCTGTTTTCTGAAGAGTAGTATTGTGGGGTGTAAAAATGAGTGGGCATAGTATGAAAAATGCTTCGGCGCTCTGGGCATCAGAACAGGGATTGTGCAAGGCGATAACCTATCTTCTTTGCTTTTTGTTCTCTACATCATCCCGCTGACCTCGGTTCTTAGGAAAATGAACCTAGGATATCAGCTAAAGGGGAAATCGCAATCAATTAGCCACATCCACTACATGGATAATTTGAAACTGTATGGCAAAGTGGAAGCACAAGTGAGTTCTTTGGTGAAAACAGTTCACTGTTTCTGTTATGGTATTAGAATTGAAGTGTGTTATAATGTTCCTGAAAAGAGGGAAGGTACGGATCCTAAGAGGGATAGAATTACTTAATAGAGAACTGATTAAACTAATTGAAAGCTGATACTTTCCATCATACCCAGCAAAAGAAGCTGAGAGTGGAAATCACAGCCTGCAAAGAGCAAAGACGTGGCATTTGCAAATACCACAACGGGTCACCGAGAAGGAAAACTGCAGAATCTTGTGGGATAAAATGTTCCAGTGCGATAACCTGTCCAGACATCGTAAATCGGACATTCTTGTGGTGAGTAAAAAGCGAAGAAAAGCCTGCATGATAATCGACAGATGACATGCTCCGATGACAACAGGGTCAATGGGAAACAAGAGGAGAAAACTAAACAACTTTGACGAAAAAGCATGGTGCAAGTGTGAAGGTAGAACATCTAAAAACGTCAGCATTGTTTAGAACTGCTAGATTTCTTCGCAAGGTTCTTGAAAGATGGCCAGTAAATACGCGTCACCTTAATCTGCTGGCTCCGGGCAGCTGACACTTTCCGTCATACCCAGCTATACCGGGCTTCCCATTCAAAAACAAATCTAATCTAATAACATCGATAGAATTGGATAAAGGAACCCGTGGAAGACTTGCAGGAAGCGGTTTTTTAATGAAAAAATTTTTTCAAAAAACCCAAATTTTACTGCCATACAAAGCACAGTTTCTCCTACGCACGGTGTCTCAATGAAACATGTGCGAAACACACGTGCGATATCAACACCGGAAAGTTTACAAATTATAAAATAGAATGGAACAAAATAGTACTCCATAAATTGTGTAATTACGCATACACTGGAATGTCTACTCAATCATATATACATTTTGATACCCATAGGACTACACATATATCTCAATGTTTACACAACTACGGGAAATTTACAGGACAAACATTCACGCATATGAAAACCTGTGTCACAAACGAGACAACAACAATTTTTTTTCAAACTAACACAGAGTGAACAAGTCATAAGTTTAAAAACACCACAAAAAAAACTATGCTCGGATATAAATGTATCAACAAAAAGAATACAGACGAATACAGATCTATTAGCCTTAAGAAACTACGCTACTAGCAATGTTTGTATGCAGAGAGCTCAGTTTGT
Organism: Octopus sinensis; assembly: GCF_006345805.1. Taxonomy (NCBI): domain Eukaryota; kingdom Metazoa; phylum Mollusca; class Cephalopoda; order Octopoda; family Octopodidae; genus Octopus; species Octopus sinensis. The sequence continues at coordinate 39,551,038 of NC_043000.1, forward strand.
ATGCAGAAAATTTCGACAAAGGAAATTGGAAAGAATTCGATATGAATTGTGAATTTCCCCAAGAGTAGGAGGAGAAAGATTAGGATCACCCAGGGAAGAATGTGACAGAGGGTTAATATCAGTAGAAGAATGTGTGGAATTTGCTAGATTAGATATAGACTCTTATTTAGAAACTAGTGGAAAATATTTCATTAGAAACTGTTAGTTTAATAGTAGGAGGTAGAGAAACCAAAATCCAAAGGAAATTAAAAACCAGAGAAAGAAGGAACTTGCAAGAGAAGGCATTGCATGACAGATTCCCAAAGAGGGTTGCAAGAAATAGTAGCAGTGAGATATGGTTATGATTGCAGATATGAAGGCTGAGACAGAAAGTTTGTTCGTAGCAGCACAAAATTAAGCATTGAGGACTAATTGAATAAAAGTACTGGGTCAATTCATTAAATTAGAAGATTTTGAAAGCGTTGCCAAAACCTGACCGCGGTCGAATGTATGAAACAAGTAAAAGGGGAAAATGAAACGAATATAATGTTGGGAGAATAATTAAAGAATACTAACTTACACAGGTGTATCATCAAAAACAGGGTTACTGCAAACTTTTCCATTATCTGAAAATTAAAGAATTGTCAGCAGTTCAGAAATGAAAATATCTCAGTTAAAACATGACATACGATGGTTTCAAATTGTGGCACAAGGCATGTAGTTTGCATGGAGGGGCTAAGTCGTTTAGATCGATCCCATTTTCACCTAGTACCTATTTTTAAACACCGAACAAATGAGAGGCAGAGTCGCCCTCAGCAGAATGTGAACTCAGGACATAAAGACGGATGAAATGACGTTGAGTATTTTGACCGGCGTGGTAACGATTCTGGTTTCAAATATTAGCACAAGGCCCGTAGTTTATGGGAGGACAAAAGACGGTTAGACCGACCCAAATGATTCAATGGTATTTATCTTATTCACTTCAAAATGCGTTAACATCTCGAGGTAAGGAGACACGTCAGAGGGGAGAGGAAGAGGCCTGACAGAATGACAATTTTCCCGTGCTCTGACAGAACCCTCATATGGGATGCCACATGCTGTGACAGCTTCTTAGCATAATGCCGCTAAGTATTTTGCCCGGCGTTCTTACGATTCTGCCATATAAAATATCAATAATAATGCTAATAATAAAAATGGTTCCGAATTTTGGTAAAAGGCAAGCAGTTACTAGTGAGGGTATAAGTTCATTATATCTATCCTAGTGTTCATGTGGTGCTTATTTTATCGGCGTCGAAATGATGGAAGGCAAATTCAACGTCGGTAAAATTTGAACTCAGAAAGTGAAGACAGACGAATGTCGCTAACATTAGTGATAACATTCCTACTCCCTCCTACGGACGACACAAAACCCCCAAAAACCACTGGGCTATCTCTTGTTTCATGACCATGTTCATAATACTTGCATCTCTCCTAAGAGAACGTATCAATTTCTCTATGAAAACAACATTGTTCCTCTTGAACAAAAATGGTGCAAAAGAAACGCATTCGGCTGCAAAGACCAGCTATAAATAAACTGCATGATACTCGAAAATTGCTCTTCCGAAAAACGAATTCGTAGCACAGTGTGGATTGACTATCATAAGGTTTCTGACAGCACTAGATATCTACAAGGCCTCTCCTTTCTGAAAAGGTTTTCTGCAGTACAGTGTGCGACTGAGAACACAAAATTATTTCTCAACCAAGAAAGAGGCTTGTATGTCTCAGAGAAAATCAAGTGATCATGGAATATTCCAGAGTGATTCACTCACACTTGTTCTCTTCTGTCTTTCACTCACTCCATTGTCCGACGAGCTGAATAGAACAATCTACGATGTAAAATGTTGGACAAGATCATCTCACACTTATATGAAATTATACGCGAAAGATGACAGGGATCTGAAAGGGCCACGAGTACCTGTGAGAAAATTCAGTGATGACATCAATATGGAATCTGGCATTGACAAGTGTGCAAAAGCGTCGATCAAACGTGGCAAACTGACTGCAAATACCGCCACACAAATTGATCGTGCTACAGCTATCAAGGAGCTGGAACAAGACGGCTCCTATAAGTATCTTGGGATACACGAAGAGAAAGGGGTTCAATGAAAGAGAACATCAGGAAAGAGTGTTATAGACGTATCAATATGGTTCTGAATAGAGAACTGAATTCTCAGAATTGATTTGCGTTTACAAACTCCCTGACGGTATCAGTTGTCCATTAATGTCATCAAATGGAAGCTGAGTGAACTCGAGCGTATAGACATAAAGACTAGGAAACTGCTGATATCAAACAGGACGGACCACCCAAAATCCGACGTCCGACGGCTCTATCTCCCACGAAAAGAAATTGGCAGAGACCTAGTCCAACTTAAAATATCCTATAAGACGACCAAGATAGCAGTTGAAGTGTACATCCAAGGTAACACCGACTGGATGACACAGCTGGAAAATAAAAACAACACGAACTGATCAAGGAACTGCATTCAATCTCAAAGAAGGCGTATAAATGCAGACGAGAGCTGACCCTCCCTGATAATGATCTTGAGAAGGAGGTTACAGATCCCATAAAGACAAGAGCCAAATAGGAATGCTTGTATGAAATATCAAGACGGAAAGAAAAGCGAACGTCAAGCACAATGAAGTAGACACAAAGTATAAACTCTACAGTGACATACTTGGCTCAGTCCTTGCCCCAACAGAATATAAAACCAGGGATGACCGAGTTGGCCAATACTTACACTGGAACGAATGCCGTCACAATGGTGTCGCACACCCTAAGAGCTCAGAGAGAGAATGTCACCGTCTTATGGGATTATGGGATACATAAATACATGCACACAAATGCCAACAGACACACATCGCCATCACAAACCAAAGCCAAAAGACATGCCTGTTGATGGAGATGACAGTGTCTAGTGATATAAACATCACAGCAAAGTTTAGTTACTAGGAATTCATGCAATATCTTAAATGTTAACATCCTGTATATATACCCTGTGTGTCTCTATGTCTATGTACACAAATTTGTGTGTGTGAGTGTATATATATTGTCTTGGCTTAACAGACCTCATCGTTTTGTTTTTACTGTTTTGTTCTCATTGTTCTGTCTTTTACTGTTTTTACTTTTTTATTGTTTTTACTGTTTTGTTCTCGCTGTCCTGTTCTTGTTACCTCTTTCACCCTCCGCAAAAAATCCCAAACTTTATTTAATTTGCTTTGCGGGAAGGATGTTTCAACGAAGCCGCGTCTTGTCCTTACATTCGTAACGCGGAGTAGACGAAACAGGGACAACTGAAGAAGGGGAATATTCCTTGTGTTGTATGTCTTATTTCTCTGTTTTTTTCGTTGTTTGAAAAAAATTAGCTTCTATGCTTTTGTTTTTATGTTTTCGTTTCTCATTGTGTTCAACGTTTTTCTTTGGTGTCCTGTACCCATATATACATGTATATATACATATATATCTGGGTATGTACATATATATATATGTATATATCTATATATCTATATATAATTTATATCATTGTATATTTATAAATATATATATGTATATATATATATATGTATATATATGCATATATCTATTTATATATATTTATATAAATATGCATATATACATGCATATATGTATATATATATACTTATATATATATGTATATATATATATATATATATGTATATATATATATATTATATATATATATACATATATATATATATATATATATATATATATATATATATATATATATATATATATATGTATACATACTTATATATATATGCATATATCTATTTATATATATATATGTATATATAGTGTTATGTATATCTATATCAGTGCAAATGAGAAAATATAATGAAGGGAGAGAACTTAGAATGCTTTCTGACTGAAGCTTCAAAATCTGGTTGAAGGGAGATAATTGTTTTGTGATGAGAGTTGAAATGACGTTGCCGTGACAACTGTTCTCTTTTTAACGGATTGGCGTTTAACGGATAGAAAAGAGGAAGAGAAAAAGAAAGCTGAACAGGGATCGGACCGTTTACACCATATCTTTGAACAATCAAGTACTGGACATTAAATTCTTTGGATATTTATCTATTTGCAAATGGATCGCTAAGTTATCAATTATATTTTTTAATTGACTTATATAAAATACGTTTTTGTTACAATTTCATTCTTGATTGTTAATCCACTGATTTTACAATTTGGTCGTTGCGTTCAGAAGTTCACTTTTTTTTATACCTAAAAATTTGCCTGATCGTGAGAATACTAACATATATATATATATATATATATATATATATATATATATATATATATATATATATATATATATATATATATATAAAAGTGAGTTGTGGGGTATCGCACGAGTGGGATTATATAAGAAAAAAGGTTTGATATTTATATTATGTATGTATGTGTGCGTGTGTGTTGTGTGTGTGGTGTGTGTGTGTGGTGTGTGTGTGTGTTGTGTGTGTATGTGTGTTATATATGTGTGTATATTATATATAAACACATGTTATATTTGTGTGCTGTGTGTATATATTATATATGTGGGTGCGTTGTGTATGTGTGTGTGTGTGTTCTGTGTGTGTGTGTGTGCTGTGTGTATGTGGTGTGTGTTTGTATACTATGTGTGTGTGTGTATGTGTGTTGTTGTGTGTGTGTGTGTGTTTATATATATGTGTGTGACAAACAGACGCTATCTGACCAGCAGGCAAGGACACATCTATTCACACCCACATACTAACCTCCTGATAACCCCCAAACCATTGATGCTTGAAGGGGAAGTATACACCACACTGGGTACATATCTTTTTTTCTCTCAATTCAACCTTTCTGCTTAAACAAACAGGTCAGTAAAAACGTATTCTCGCCTTCAACTTAAAATATTCTGAGATGTATAAAAAATCCATTTTAATTTTTGCTGGCAAAAGACTGTATATATATATACCAAAGACTGTATATATATACATGTAATGTGACAATTTGCGACAACCAATAATTAACGCAACCAAATTTCCAATAATATATTTGTTTTATCCTTTTCTGCCAATTTTTCCAAATATTCTCATCACACTATTGAACTTCTCTGTTACCAAACACTATATTTATACATGTAATGTGACAATTATGTATAAAAAAACATTTTTGAATTCATAATATCCAATGTGACAATTATGTAAAAAACTTTTTTGAATGCATAATATTCAATGTGACAATTATGTAAAAAACTTTTTTGAACCCATATTATTCAATGTTACTTTTAATGTTACTTTTGACAATCTTTTACCAAAGAGTGAAACCGGTTAAGTAAATAAACATCGTTTAAATTGCATTTTCAAACCTTTTTTCTTATATATATATATATATATATATATATATATATACATATATATATGCTATGCTAAGAGCATGGACGATTGCTAGTGGCGATCCGCCGAACAACATCATCACTGCCGCGCTTAAGAACAATGGATTTCATAGAACCATTGACCAAATAGAACGAAAAAAAGGTGAATTTATCCCGTCTTACATGCTTATAAGACCACACATCAAAACATTGGATAACATAATTGAAAATTATTGAGGCAAGGCTGATGAGGATGAAGAGGACGAAAAAGAGAAGGAATCAGGAAGTCTCTGTGATCCAGGGGTTCCTCAGGAAAATGGATCTCCTACCCCGGTGAACGACCAGGTAGTGAAGGATAGGGGAGCCAAGGGAGAAGAAACCGGAAGCCCCCCTGTACCAGTGGTCCTACAAAGAAATGAGAAATTAGAAAAACAGAAGAAAAAAGGAAGGACCGAAAACAAAAATAAGGAGGGAAAGGGAAGAAAAGGCAAACAATCAAAGCTGAAACCCCAACCCACCACACAAACAGCAGAGAACCCCATGGAGGATCCGATGCCACCCAGTACACTTCAGGAAAGAAGAAATCTGGAAGGCACCGAAGAACCTGTAAATTCTACCTGCGGGGCAAATGTTGGCATGGGGAGGACGGCAAAAACTGCCGGTTCGCCCACCCGACACCCCGCCAGAACTTCAGGGGACTCAAAGAGAAGAGCTTTACTGAGGGAAGACAAGAAATGTCTCTCAGGAAAACTTTCAGAAAAGAAGCGTGCTCCTCAGATGTTCTGCGCAACGCAGCAGCTGAGCAAGAGTCTTTTTTATGCATGGCGCAAAGAATTGTCCGGCAGCTAACCTGGCTACACCAAGCACAGAGAAGCAACCCTACCCACCACTATGCAAGACCACCCCAGTCAACAGATACGGGATGGCCTCCCCTAATGCCTGCACAGCCGTCACCCCATTACTTTTACTAAATATTGGGGGCCTGTTGCATCAACATAGAAACAAAATTTCATTCCTGAGAGATCTTACTGCATGCACTCAAGCCCTATGCATAGAACTCAGAAATTCACCTCAGCCCTCATATAGAGGATGCAGAAGTACACATACCAAACTATGCCATACTGCAAACAGACAGAAGGGAAAGGAGCCATGGTGGAGTTGCTGTATACATCCGAGATGACCTCACACTCCAGGTCCGAATGACACTCAAATTCGGTATGTGACACTTTAATTGTATACATAAGACAACATAATATAGTCATATGCAATACATATTGCCCACCGGATGCTCCACACCACATAGGCAAGTTTGAAGATTGCCTCACAAGAATTAAAGAAATCCTCATGAATCTGGAACACCAAGTGACCATATTTCTTGTGGGTGATTTCAACTTCTCCGTGGTCAAATGGCCCGAAGGTCTCATACTCTCAGGAATGAATCAATCCAAGCAAGTACAGGTGGAGTCCCCGCTCAACCTCACCAACGCCTTATTCGTGGAGCAAGTTGTACTCAAACCAACTAGGGCGAATAACATTCTGGATCTCTGCTGCTTCACGAACAATATGGACATCATTCATGATGTGAAAGTGACACCGACATTAGTTTCGGATCACAACATAATAGAGCTGTCTATGTTTGGGCCAAAAGTAACCAGAGACATACAGCCTAAAAGAAGCACCCAAAATCTCTCCAATCTGAACTTCCACAAAGCAGATTGGAAATCGATCCAAAAAGAGATCCTCAGAGAGGACTGGCCGGAATGTTTCTCCACACCAGACATTGACATGAAACTAGAATCTTTCATGTCTTCTGTGCAAGCCGTATGCCAGAAATATGTCCCAGAGCACAAGGCCAAAACGAATAGGAGCAAGATTCCAAGAGACAGGAAGATTATCATGAGACGACGGACGAAGGTTGCAAATCATCTCAACCAACATCCCAAAAGTAGCGAAACGTCAGCCTAAAAACAACACTGATGGAGATCGAAAAAAGGCTGCAACAATCCTATGTGAGGGAGAAAGCAGACAAAGAAGCCTGGGTTATAAAAAACATTAAATCAAACCCAAAGGCCTTCTTTCATTACGTGAAAGAAACAGTCTCAGTACACTACAAGATAGAAACCCTCCTCCAAAAGAATGGCTCCCTCACAGACAGTCCAACTAAGATCAGTGAGATGCTGAATGACCAGTTCAAAAGTGTCTTTACTACCCCGTTGGAACACAGACAAGTGAACGAACCAGTGGACTCCTTTGGGGCCTCACCTATAACCAGCGAGGCGGTTACAATAGAATATATTGACATTAGCGAAGAAGATGTCCTACTAGCCATAGATGAAGTGGACACAAACTCAACTGCTGGTCCAGATGGTTTCCCAGCAATCCTCCTCAAAGCGTGTAAGCATGCCCTGGCAAAACCCCTCAAGATTCTCTTCCAGAGCTTTCTTACAAATGGCAAACTACCAAGCAAGCTGAAGGAGGGAATAATATGCCCAATACATAAAGGGAAAAGTAGAGCAGATGCCAAAAACTATAGGCCTATCTCTCTGACTTCACACATCAGCAAAGTCATGGTACGGATAGTCAGAAAGAAACTAATCGCATTCCTTGAGGAAAATAACTTGCTGAGTGATACCCAGCATGGTTTTCGACCAAGTAGGAGCTGCCTGACCCAGCTCTTACAGCATTATGACTGGGTGTTGAGGCAGTTACTCAACAAATCAAATGTGGACGTAATCTACCTTGATTTTGCAAAAGCTTTTGACAAGATGGATCATGGTATGATATCCCACAAACTGTGTGACCTCGGCATAGCTGGAAAACTTGGAGTGTGGTTACATGACTTCCTGAGAGATAGGAGTCAGGCAGTAGTGGTTAATGGAGCCACCTCTATGAACACACAAATAGTGAGTGGTGTTCCACAGGGCACTGTCTTGGGAATACTGCTTCTTATAGTGGCCCTCTCAAATATGCCCTCAAATGTCCGGATAGCCAGTCTAGCAAGCTATGCAGACGATACGAAAGTCTCGCAGAAAATACAGAACCCCAGCGATGTTGGACACCTGCAGCAGGAGTTGAACTCAATCTACAGATGGGCTGAGGATAATAATATGTAGTTTAATGCTGAAAAATTCCTGGCCCTGCGCTACCTCTTTCCAAGTGCACATTACCAGGATGGCGACAAAGTGCAGACGACTGGCTGGATGGATCCTAAAAACATTCAGAACCAGAGATAAGGAAACCATGATGATCCTCTGGCGGACATTTGTCCTCAGCCGCTTGAATTACTGCTCACAGCTATGGTCACCTACCAGTGTGAAATTAACAGCGGACCTTGAAGCAATCCAGAGAAGATTCAAAAAGAAGATCGTCTCTTTGCAACAGCTCAGCTACTGAGAAAGGTTGAAACAGTTAAGACTCTACTCCCTGGAGAGAAGACGGGAGAGGTATGCAGTAATATATGTCTGGAAGATCCTGGAAGGAATTGTGCCAAATTTTGGCATTGTAAGCTACACCAATGCGAGAACGGGACGACACTGCATAGTACCAAAGATCCCAGCAACGCCATCACGCTTCAGGACCAGCTTCTGCAACAGCCTGGGTTTCAAGGGCCCACAGCTTTTTAATATTCTCCCAAAGAGTCTGTGGAACTTGCACAAAGTGGATGTAGGGGTTTTTAAATCAAAGCTGGACATCTTCCTGTCGAGAGTCCCAGATGAACCTACCTCACGGCAAGAGGTGCAAATGAGAGTAGCTATATCAAACTCCATTCTTCACCAAGTGCCACATATTAGAGGAGGTTCTTCGTAATAACAGTGTAGCACAAAACGGCGGTGCATCATCATGGCCGCAGCTCTGAGCTGAAACAAGAATATATATATATATATATATATATATATATATAATATATATATATATATATATATATAATATATATATATATATATGTTTATATATGTATATATATATGTGTATACATATATATGTGTATATATGTATATATGTATGTCTATATACGTATATATATATGTGTGTGTGTGTATATGTATATATATATATATAATATATATATATATTATATATATATATATATATATACATGAATATATATATGTATGCATATATATGTATGTGTGTATATATATAAATATATATATCAAATAAAATTAAAAACAGAACACAATGGATATCGCGGTACACGTGTTTCAAGCTTTATAAACAATCTGTTATTACATCAGTGTATTATTGATATAAAAGATGGTTTAAAGCTCTCTTCAGCCGCAAACATTTTTAGTCCAAAGAATTACATCACAATATAAAAAATATCAAAATTACGTTCAATATTACCCATTATAATAGGTTTATCATATCTCCTTGAAAAAGTGTATTTGTAAAATTTCCTAACTGTATAAATGTATAAAGATTCATTGGGTTTCAAAAATCTACCCATACTGTATCACCAGTCAACATAGAGTGAATGTTAAATAGATTGGAATGAGTTTATATTTAATTTTCTTGTATAAGACAGGAAGGAAAATAAGATAGAAAGAAAAAAAAAATTGAGAGAAAAAAATAAAATTAAAAATTAAAAACTAAAACAATAAAAAATAAGAAATAAAGAGTAAGAGTACTGGAAGTGAAAGACAATAGAAGCAAAAGACAAGAGTAAAAGCAAAAATAATAAAAGTAAAAATAAGGATAATAAAGTTAGATCCACATATAAATAAGAATTAGCCAAATAAGAATAAAGTAACAAAAAAGAATATAAAAACAAACGAATTGAGAATATGAAGTAGAGTAAGAGATAAAGAGATACGATACTAAAGGGCTGAGAATAAGATTTTGGCTTTCATGGGATGGTAGTGGTCATAAATAACTTCTTAATTTTGACCACTACTTGAAATACTGAATGAGGTTGTAATTTGATATCGTTGTGATGAATGGTCAGTTTACACAAACCCCGCCACTAAAAGTTACTAGCTTTATAAGTTTATAGTATATGTATATGTGTGTGTATATACACGTACTCATACACACATATATATAAGCTAACATGCTTGAGCGTATACAAGTATGCCTCGTTATGCACAGCATTAAATACATAGAATTACACACACATCTCCACACATATCTACAGTTAAACCCTAGTAAGCATATACATACACTACTATATCCACCTATCCTTAAGTATATAGATATCTATACACACACACAAACACACACATATCTTTATACACACTGTATACGTATATAGCACATATTAATAGTGGAAATAAAGAGATTCCGAGTGATAGAGGGACTACTAACCTACTTAGTTGTGAAAAAATACCAAATGGAAAAGCATTCCATAAACCCAACAATTTAAACAATAATAAAATAAACAACAGCAGGAAATTAAATGCTAAAACTGGTGGGAAGCTTGAGTTAGATAATGATGGTAGTGAAGAGAAAGAAATGGTTACTCCTCCCTACATAAATATTAAAACCACTGGAAATGGGGACATATCTAACAATCAAGTCAAAACTCGGGGAGGGGGGCAGTAATAGAACAGTTAGATCCCGCCCTTACGCTGTAAGTTTGAAATTAAGGACTTCGTCTGGTTGAATATTCCTTACAACAGTGCCATATCCACAAACATATATAGGAAATTTATGGCTTGTTTAGAAAAAAACTTCCCTAATTCCCATGGATATAACAGAATCTTTTCCCCGTAAGATAGTTACAATCTCGTATTCTACTCTTCCCAGTATGGGTACCATCATAGCTAGATTAAATAAGAATATAAAATTAGCAAGAGGTGATAATAATAATAATAATAATAATATAATAATAATAATAATAATAATAATAATAATAATAATAATAATAATAATAATAATAATAATAGTAATAGTACTGTCAACAATAACATAAACACCCACAATGAGAATAGTAACATTAATGGTGATTTGGAAATTAGAAATGGTGGCGTTAATACTTCTAATATACACAATATAGACAGTAGCTCTGGTGCCTATACATAGAATTAGAAATTATTGATATGCCTGTTGATGTTGAAGCAGATTTGAATGATACTACAGTTGAAAGCGGGATAGATAATGGACACAGACATGAATAAATACACTCGATAGTAGTTGTATGATTAATAATAATAATGAGAATATAAATAATAATAACAACAATATGAATATCAATAATACTAATATTAATAGTAATAATTCTTCTAGTTGCAATTGTAGAGTTAGGTCCCACTGTCCGTTATTAGGACGATGTCTTACCCAGAACGTAATTTATAAATGTACAATCATAACTATAACTGGTAACTTTATATATATAGGATGTTTGATTAATATGAAAAAAAAAAGGATTTATAATCATTTTTTCTTTTAGACGTAAGCATAAGGCTAACTGTACGTCATTATCTAGTAAGTTTTGGGAACTGAAGGAAAGCGGGATTGAGCTTAGCCTTAAGAGGGAAATAATGAGGAAAGCACAGCCTTATAGAAATTTTAGATACGGTTGCGAGCTGTGCTCTATGGAAACATATGAGATTTATAAGCATAAGGACATGAGCAACCTGATTCACAATAGATTAGACCTAAGGGTATCATGTGTACATAGTGTCACCTGTACTTAGAAATATTTTCGAAATTAGCGTTTTATAAGTGTTATGCTTGGGCTGAATTGAGGGAAACTAACTTTTGATTTTTTCGGTGTTGTATCTAATAATATTTACCCTCTAGTATTATATATATAAAATTAATCATGTGATATTCAATTACATGAGGAATTAAAGTACACTGTGTATGATATAAGTTATATAGTATTGTAAGTTAGAGTGCTACATGGAGTTATTATACTATCCTATGAATATTCCTACCTAGTTAGTCTAACTTCATCATGGTTTTAGTAATTAAACTATGT